>NC_133135.1:112392068-112682714 GCF_048418815.1 Hemitrygon akajei | reverse complement strand
CCCCCACACTGACACTTGCTCCAGCAAAAGCATCAACTCCCCCCCCCCCCACACTGCCACTTGCTCCAGCAAAAGCATCAACTCCCCCCCACACTGACACTTGTTCCAGCAAAAGCATCAACTCCCCCCCCACACTGCCACTTGCTCCAGCAAAAGCACCAACTCCCCCCCCACACTGCCACTTGCTGCAGCAAAAGCACCAACTCCCCCCCCCACACTGACACTTGCTCCCGCAAAAGCACCAACTCCCCCCCCACACTGACACTTGCTGCAGCAAAAGCACCAACTCCCCCCCCCACACTGTCACTTGCTCCAGTAAAAGCACCAACTCCCCCCCCACACTGACACTTGCTCCAGTAAAAGCACCAACTCCCCCCCCCACACTGACACTTGCTCCAGCAAAAGCACCAACTCCCCCCCCACACTGACACTTGCTCCAGTAAAAGCACCAACTCCCCCCCCACACTGACACTTGCTCCAGTAAAAGCACCAACTCCCCCCCCCACACTGACACTTGCTCCAGCAAAAGCATCAACTCCCCCCCCACACTGTCACTTGCTCCAGTAAAAGCACCAACTCCCCCCCCACACTGTCACTTGCTCCAGCAAAAGCATCAACTCCCCCCCCCCCACACTGTCACTTGCTCCAGTAAAAGCACCAACTCCCCCCCCACACTGTCACTTGCTCCAGCAAAAGCATCAACTCCCCCCCCCACACTGCCACTTGCTCCAGTAAAAGCATCAACTCCCCCCCCCACACTGCCACTTGCTCCAGCAAAAGCATCAACTCCCCCCCCCCACACTGACACTTGTTCCAGCAAAAGCACCAACTCCCCCCCCCACACTGACACTTGTTCCAGGAAAAGCACCAACTCCCCCCCCCCACACTGCCACTTGCTCCAGTAAAAGCACCAACTCCCCCCCCACACTGCCACTTGCTCCAGTAAAAGCACCAACTCCCCCCCACACTGCCACTTGCTCCAGGAAAAGCATCAACTCCCCCCCCCCACACTGACACTTGTTCCAGCAAAAGCATCAACTCCCCCCCCCACACTGCCACTTGTTCCAGGAAAAGCATCAACTCCCCCCCACACTGCCACTTGCTCCAGGAAAAGCATCAACTCCCCCCCCCCACACTGCCACTTGTTCCAGGAAAAGCATCAACTCCCCCCCCCCCACACTGCCACTTGCTCCAGTAAAAGCACCAACTCCCCCCCCCACAACTGCCACTTGTTCCAGGAAAAGCATCAACTCCCCCCCCCCACACTGCCACTTGTTCCAGGAAAAGCACCAACTCCCCCCCCCCACCTGCCACTTGCTCCAGCAAAAAGCATCAACTCCCCCCCCACACTGTCACTTGCTCCAGGAAAAGCACCAACTCCCCCCCCAAAACTGCCACTTGCTCAGCAAAAGCATCAACTCCCCCCCCCACACTGCCACTTGCTCCAGCAAAAGCATCAACTCCCCCCCCCCACACTGCCACTTGCTCCAGCAAAAGCATCAACTCCCCCCCCCACACTGCCACTTGCTCCAGCAAAAGCATCAACTCCCCCCCCCACACTGTCACTTGCTCCAGCAAAAGCATCAACTCCCCCCCCCCACACTGCCATTTGCTCCAGCAAAAGCATCAACTCCCCCCCCACACTGTCACTTGCTCCAGCAAAAGCATCAACTCTCCCCCCCCCACACTGCCACTTGCTCCAGGAAAAGCATCAACTCCCCCCCCACACTGCCACTTGCTCCAGCAAAAGCATCAACTCCCCCCCACACTGTCACTTGCTCCAGCAAAAGCATCAACTCTCCCCCCCCCACACTGCCACTTGCTCCAGGAAAAGCATCAACTCCCCCCCCACACTGCCACTTGCTCCAGCAAAAGCATCAACTCCCCCCCCACACTGTCACTTGCTCCAGCAAAAGCACCAACTCCCCCCCACACTGTCACTTGCTCCAGTAAAAGCATCAACTCCCCCCCCACACTGTCACTTGCTCCAGGAAAAGCACCAACTCCCCCCCCACACTGCCACTTGCTCCAGCAAAAGCATCAACTCCCCCCCCCACACTGTCACTTGTTCAGTAAAAGCATCAACTCCCCCCCCACACTGCCACTTGCTCCAGTAAAAGCATCAACTCCCCCCCCACACTGTCACTTGCTCCAGTAAAAGCATCAACTCCCCCCCCCCACACTGCCACTTGTTCCAGCAAAAGCATCAACTCCCCCCCCCACACTGCCACTTGCTCCAGTAAAAGCACCAACTCCCCCCCCCACACTGCCACTTGCTCCAGTAAAAAGCATCAACTCCCCCCCACACTGCCACTTGCTCCAGTAAAAGCATCAACTCCCCCCCCCACACTGCCACTTGTTCCAGCAAAAGCATCAACTCCCCCCCCCACACTGCCACTTGCTCCAGTAAAAGCACCAACTCCCCCCCCCACACTGCCACTTGCTCCAGTAAAAGCATCAACTCCCCCCCACACTGCCACTTGCTCCAGTAAAAGCATCAACTCCCCCCCCCACACTGTCACTTGTTCCAGTAAAAGCATCAACTCCCCCCCCCACACTGCCACTTGCTCCAGCAAAAGCACCAACTCCCCCCCCACACTGCCACTTGTTCCAGTAAAAGCATCAACTCCCCCCCCCACACTGCCACTTGCTCCAGCAAAAGCATCAACTCCCCCCCCACATTGACACTTGTTCCAGTAAAAGCATCAACTCCCCCCCCCCACACTGCCACTTGCTCCAGCAAAAGCACCAACTCCCCCCCCACACTGCCACTTGTTCCAGTAAAAGCATCAACTCCCCCCCCCACACTGCCACTTGTTCCAGGAAAAGCATCAACTCCCCCCCCCACACTGCCACTTGCTCCAGCAAAAGCATCAACTCCCCCCCCCACACTGCCACTTGTTCCAGTAAAAGCATCAACTCCCCCCCCCACACTGCCACTTGCTCCAGCAAAAGCACCAACTCCCCCCCACACTGCCACTTGTTCCAGTAAAAGCATCAACTCCCCCCCCACACTGACACTTGCTCCAGTAAAAGCACCAACTCCCCCCACACAGCCACTTGCTCCAGTAAAAGCATCAACTCCCCCCCCCACACTGACACTTGCTCAGCAAAAGCACCAACTCCCCCCCCACACTGCCACTTGTTCCAGTAAAAGCATCAACTCCCCCCCCCACACTGCCACTTGTTCCAGCAAAAGCATCAACTCCCCCCCCCACACTGCCACTTGCTCCAGCAAAAGCATCAACTCCCCCCCCCACACTGCCACTTGTTCCAGCAAAAGCATCAACTCCCCCCCCACACTGCCACTTGCTCCAGTAAAAGCACCAACTCCCCCCCCCCACACTGCCACTTGTTCCAGTAAAAGCACCAACTCCCCCCCACACACTGCCACTTGTTCCAGCAAAAGCATCAACTCCCCCCCCACACTGCCACTTGCTCCAGCAAAAGCATCAACTCCCCCCCCCACACTGCCACTTGTTCCAGCAAAAGCATCAACTCCCCCCCCACTGCCACTTGCTCCAGTAAAAGCACCAACTCCCCCCCCACACTGACACTTGTTCCTGTAAAAGCATCAACTCCCCCCCCACACTGCCACTTGCTCCAGTAAAAGCATCAACTCCCCCCCCACACTGTCACTTGTTCCAGTAAAAGCATCAACTCCCCCCCCCCACACTGCCACTTGCTCCAGCAAAAGCATCAACTCCCCCCCACACTGCCACTTGTTCCAGTAAAAGCATCAACTCCCCCCCCACACTGCCACTTGTTCCAGCAAAAGCATCAACTCCCCCCCCACACTGCCACTTGCTCCAGTAAAAGCATCAACTCCCCCCCCACACTGTCACTTGTTCCAGTAAAAGCATCAACTCCCCCCCCCCACACTGCCACTTGCTCCAGCAAAAGCATCAACTCCCCCCCACACTGCCACTTGTTCCAGTAAAAGCATCAACTCCCCCCCCCCCCACACTGCCACTTGCTCCAGCAAAAGCATCAACTCCCCCCCACACTGCCACTTGTTCCAGTAAAAGCATCAACTCCCCCCCCCACACTGCCACTTGTTCCAGCAAAAGCATCAACTCCCCCCCCACTGCCACTTGCTCCAGTAAAAGCACCAACTCCCCCCCCACACTGACACTTGTTCCAGTAAAAGCATCAACTCCCCCCCCCACACTGCCACTTGCTCCAGTAAAAGCATCAACTCCCCCCCCACACTGTCACTTGTTCCAGTAAAAGCATCAACTCCCCCCCCCCCACACTGCCACTTGCTCCAGTAAAAGCACCAACTCCCCCCCCACACTGACACTTGTTCCAGTAAAAGCATCAACTCCCCCCCCACACTGCCACTTGCTCCAGTAAAAGCATCAACTCCCCCCCCACACTGTCACTTGTTCCAGTAAAAGCATCAACTCCCCCCCCCACACTGCCACTTGCTCCAGCAAAAGCATCAACTCCCCCCCCACACTGTCACTTGTTCCAGTAAAAGCATCAACTCCCCCCCCCACACTGCCACTTGCTCCAGCAAAAGCATCAACTCCCCCCCCCACACTGCCACTTGCTCCAGGAAAAGCATCAACTCCCCCCCCACACTGTCACTTGTTCCAGCAAAAGCATCAACTCCCCCCCCCACACTGCCACTTGCTTCAGTAAAAGCATCAACTCCCCCCCCACACTGCCACTTGCTCCAGTAAAAGCATCAACTCCCCCCCCCACACTGCCACTTGTTCCAGTAAAAGCATCAACTCCCCCCCCACACTGTCACTTGCTCCAGCAAAAGCACCAACTCCCCCCCCACACTGCCACTTGCTCCAGCAAAAGCATCAACTCCCCCCCCACACTGCCACTTGCTCCCGCAAAAGCATCAACTCCCCCCCCACACTGCCACTTGTTCCAGCAAAAGCACCAACTCCCCCCCCCCACACTGCCACTTGCTCCAGCAAAAGCATCAACTCCCCCCCCCACACTGCCACTTGCTCCAGCAAAAGCATCAACTCCCCCCCCACACTGCCACTTGCTCCAGCAAAAGCACCAACTCCCCCCCCACACTGCCACTTGCTCCAGCAAAAGCACCAACTCCCCCCCCACACTGTCACTTGTTCCAGTAAAAGCACCAACTCCCCCCCCACACTGCCACTTGTTCCAGTAAAAGCATCAACTCCCCCCCCCCCCACACTGCCACTTGTTCCAGTAAAAGCACCAACTCCCCCCCCACACTGCCACTTGCTCCAGCAAAAGCATCAACTCCCCCCCCCCACACTGCCACTTGCTCCAGCAAAAGCACCAACTCCCCCCCCACACTGCCACTTGCTCCAGCAAAAGCATCAACTCCCCCCCCACACTGCCACTTGTTCCAGCAAAAGCATCAACTCCCCCCCCCACACTGCCACTTGTTCCAGCAAAAGCATCAACTCCCCCCCCACACTGCCACTTGCTCCAGGAAAAGCATCAACTCCCCCCCCACACTGCCACTTGCTCCAGTAAAAGCATCAACTCCCCCCCCCACACTGCCACTTGTTCCAGTAAAAGCACCAACTCCCCCCCCACACTGCCACTTGTTCCAGGAAAAGCACCAACTCCCCCCCCCACACTGTCACTTGTTCCAGCAAAAGCATCAACTCCCCCCCCACACTGCCACTTGTTCCAGCAAAAGCATCAACTCCCCCCCCACACTGCCACTTGTTCCAGCAAAAGCATCAACTCCCCCCCCACACTGCCACTTGCTCCAGGAAAAGCATCAACTCCCCCCCCACACTGCCACTTGTTCCAGCAAAAGCATCAACTCCCCCCCCACACTGCCACTTGTTCCAGCAAAAGCATCAACTCCCCCCCCACACTGCCACTTGCTCCAGGAAAAGCATCAACTCCCCCCCCCACACTGCCACTTGTTCCAGTAAAAGCATCAACTCCCCCCCCCACACTGCCACTTGTTCCAGTAAAAGCACCAACTCCCCCCCCACACTGCCACTTGTTCCAGGAAAAGCACCAACTCCCCCCCCCCACACTGTCACTTGTTCCAGCAAAAGCATCAACTCCCCCCCCACACTGTCACTTGTTCCAGCAAAAGCATCAACTCCCCCCCCCACACTGCCACTTGCTCCAGTAAAAGCATCAACTCCCCCCCACACTGTCACTTGTTCCAGCAAAAGCACCAACTCCCCCCCCCACACTGTCACTTGCTCCAGCAAAAGCATCAACTCCCCCCCCCACACTGCCACTTGCTCCAGCAAAAGCATCAACTCCCCCCCCCACACTGCCACTTGCTCCAGCAAAAGCACCAACTCCCCCCCCACACTGTCACTTGCTCCAGCAAAAGCATCAACTCCCCCCCCACACTGCCACTTGCTCCAGCAAAAGCACCAACTCCCCCCCCCACACTGCCACTTGTTCCAGCAAAAGCACCAACTCCCCCCCCACACTGCCACTTGCTCCAGGAAAAGCACCAACTCCCCCCCCCCACACTGCCACTTGTTCCAGCAAAAGCACCAACTCCCCCCCCACACTGCCACTTGCTCCAGCAAAAGCACCAACTCCCCCCCCACACTGCCACTTGCTCCAGCAAAAGCACCAACTCCCCCCCCACACTGCCACTTGCTCCAGCAAAAGCATCAACTCCCCCCCCACACTGACACTTGCTCCAGTAAAAGCATCAACTCCCCCCCCCCACACTGCCACTTGTTCCAGGAAAAGCACCAACTCCCCCCCCCACACTGCCACTTGCTCCAGCAAAAGCACCAACTCCCCCCCCCACACTGCCACTTGTTCCAGGAAAAGCACCAACTCCCCCCCCACACTGCCACTTGTTCCAGCAAAAGCACCAACTCCCCCCCCACACTGCCACTTGTTCCAGGAAAAGCACCAACTCCCCCCCCCACACTGCCACTTGCTCCAGCAAAAGCACCAACTCCCCCCCCCACACTGCCACTTGCTCCAGCAAAAGCACCAACTCCCCCCCCACACTGCCACTTGCTCCAGCAAAAGCATCAACTCCCCCCCCACACTGACACTTGTTCCAGCAAAAGCACCAACTCCCCCCCCCACACTGCACTTGCTCCAGCAAAAGCACCAACTCCCCCCCCACACTGCCACTTGCTCCAGCAAAGCACCAACTCCCCCCCCCACACTGCCACTTGCTCCAGCAAAAGCACCAACTCCCCCCCCACACTGCCACTTGCTCCAGCAAAAGCATCAACTCCCCCCCCCACACTGACACTTGCTCCAGCAAAAGCACCAACTCCCCCCCCCCACACTGTCACTTGCTCCAGGAAAAGCACCAACTCCCCCCCCCACACTGTCACTTGCTCCAGCAAAAGCACCAACTCCCCCCCCCACACTGTCACTTGCTCCAGCAAAAGCACCAACTCCCCCCCCCCACACTGTCACTTGCTCCAGCAAAAGCACCAACTCCCCCCCCCACACTGACACTTGCTCCAGCAAAAGCACCAACTCCCCCCCCCACACTGTCACTTGCTCCAGGAAAAGCACCAACTCCCCCCCCCACACTGTCACTTGCTCCAGCAAAAGCACCAACTCCCCCCCCACACTGCCACTTGTTCCAGGAAAAGCACCAACTCCCCCCCCCACACTGTCACTTGCTCCAGCAAAAGCACCAACTCCCCCCCCACACTGCCACTTGTTCCAGCAAAAGCACCAACTCCCCCCCCCCACACTGCCACTTGTTCCAGGAAAAGCACCAACTCCCCCCCCACACTGTCACTTGCTCCAGCAAAAGCACCAACTCCCCCCCCCACACTGCCACTTGCTCCAGCAAAAGCACCAACTCCCCCCCCCACACTGCCACTTGTTCCAGCAAAAGCACCAACTCCCCCCCCACACTGCCACTTGCTCCAGCAAAAGCACCAACTCCCCCCCCCACACTGCCACTTGTTCCAGCAAAAGCACCAACTCCCCCCCCACACTGTCACTTGCTCCAGCAAAAGCACCAACTCCCCCCCCCACACTGCCACTTGTTCCAGCAAAAGCACCAACTCCCCCCCCACACTGCCACTTGCTCCAGCAAAAGCATCAACTCCCCCCCCACACTGCCACTTGTTCCAGGAAAAGCACCAACTCCCCCCCCCACACTGCCACTTGTTCCAGCAAAAGCACCAACTCCCCCCCCACACTGCCACTTGCTCCAGCAAAAGCACCAACTCCCCCCCCACACTGCCACTTGTTCCAGGAAAAGCACCAACTCCCCCCCCACACTGCCACTTGCTCCAGCAAAAGCACCAACTCCCCCCCCACACTGTCACTTCCTCCAGCAAAAGCACCAACTCCCCCCCCCCACACTGCCACTTGTTCCAGGAAAAGCACCAACTCCCCCCCCACACTGCCACTTGCTCCAGCAAAAGCATCAACTCCCCCCCCCCACACTGTCACTTGTTCCAGGAAAAGCACCAACTCCCCCCCCCACACTGCCACTTGTTCCAGGAAAAGCACCAACTCCCCCCCCACACTGCCACTTGTTCCAGGAAAAGCATCAACTCCCCCCCCACACTGTCACTTGTTCCAGGAAAAGCATCAACTCCCCCCCCCCACACTGTCACTTGTTCCAGGAAAAGCACCAACTCCCCCCCCCACACTGCCACTTGTTCCAGTAAAAGCATCAACTCCCCCCCCACACTGTCACTTGTTCCAGCAAAAGCATCAACTCCCCCCCCCACACTGTCACTTGCTCCAGCAAAAGCATCAACTCCCCCCCCACACTGTCACTTGTTCCAGCAAAAGCATCAACTCCCCCCCCCCACACTGTCACTTGCTCCAGCAAAAGCATCAACTCCCCCCCCACACTGTCACTTGTTCCAGCAAAAGCATCAACTCCCCCCCCCCACACTGTCACTTGCTCCAGCAAAAGCATCAACTCCCCCCCCACACTGCCACTTGCTCCAGTAAAAGCACCAACTCCCCCCCCACACTGTCACTTGCTCCAGTAAAAGCATCAACTCCCCCCCCACACTGCCACTTGCTCCAGTAAAAGCACCAACTCCCCCCCACACTGCCACTTGCTCCAGCAAAAGCATCAACTCCCCCCCCACACTGCCACTTGCTCCAGTAAAAGCACCAACTCCCCCCCACACTGCCACTTGCTCCAGCAAAAGCATCAACTCCCCCCCCCCACACTGTCACTTGCTCCAGCAAAAGCATCAACTCCCCCCCCCACACTGCCACTTGCTCCAGTAAAAGCACCAACTCCCCCCCCCACTCTGCCACTTGCTCCAGCAAAAGCACCAACTCCCCCCCCACACTGCCACTTGCTCCAGCAAAAGCATCAACTCCCCCCCCCACTCTGCCACTTGCTCCAGCAAAAGCATCAACTCCCCCCCCACACTCCCACTTGCTCCAGTAAAAGCATCAACTCCCCCCCCACACTGCCACTTGCTCCAGCAAAAGCATCAACTCCCCCCCCCACACTGCCACTTGCTCCAGCAAAAGCACCAACTCCCCCCCCACACTGTCACTTGTTCCAGCAAAAGCATCAACTCCCCCCCCCCACACTGCCACTTGCTCCAGCAAAAGCACCAACTCCCCCCCACACTGCCACTTGCTCCAGCAAAAGCACCAACTCCCCCCCCACACTGTCACTTGTTCCAGTAAAAGCATCAACCCCCCCCCCCCACACTGCCACTTGTTCCAGCAAAAGCATCAACCCCCCCCCACACTGCCACTTGCTCCAGCAAAAGCATCAACTCCCCCCCCCACACTGCCACTTGTTCCAGCAAAAGCATCAACCCCCCCCCACACTGCCACTTGCTCCAGTAAAAGCATCAACCTCCCCCCCCCACACTGACACTTGCTCCAGTAAAAGCATCAACTCCCCCCCCACACTGCCACTTGCTCCAGTAAAAGCATCAACCCCCCCCCCCCACACTGCCACTTGTTCCAGCAAAAGCATCAACCCCCCCCACACTGCCACTTGCTCCAGTAAAAGCACCAACTCCCCCCCCCACACTGACACTTGCTCCAGTAAAGCATCAACTCCCCCCCCACACTGACACTTGCTCCAGTAAAAGCATCAACCCCCCCCCCCACACTGCCACTTGTTCCAGTAAAAGCATCAACCCCCCCCCCCCACACTGCCACTTGTTCCAGCAAAAGCATCAACCCCCCCCCACACTGCCACTTGCTCCAGTAAAAGCACCAACTCCCCCCCCCACACTGACACTTGCTCCAGTAAAAGCATCAACTCCCCCCCCCACACTGCCACTTGCTCCAGTAAAAGCACCAACTCCCCCCCCCACACTGACACTTGCTCCAGTAAAAGCATCAACTCCCCCCCCACACTGCCACTTGCTCCAGTAAAAGCATCAACCCCCCCCCCCCACACTGCCACTTGTTCCAGCAAAAGCATCAACCCCCCCCCACACTGCCACTTGTTCCAGCAAAAGCATCAACCCCCCCCCACACTGCCCACTTGCTCCAGTAAAAGCATCAACCCCCCCCCCCACACTGCCACTTGTTCCAGCAAAAGCATCAACCCCCCCCCACACTGCCACTTGCTCCAGTAAAAGCATCAACTCCCCCCCCCCACACTGACACTTGCTCCAGTAAAAGCATCAACTCCCCCCCCACACTGCCACTTGCTCCAGCAAAAGCACCAACTCCCCCCCCCACACTGCCACTTGCTCCAGCAAAAGCATCAACTCCCCCCCACACACTGCCACTTGCTCCAGCAAAAGCATCAACTCCCCCCCCCCACTGTCACTTGCTCCAGCAAAAGCATCAACTCCCCCCCCCACACTGCCACTTGCTCCAGCAAAAGCATCAACTCCCCCCCACACACTGCCACTTGCTCCAGCAAAAGCATCAACTCCCCCCCCACACTGCCACTTGTTCCAGGAAAAGCATCAACTCCCCCCCCCCCACACTGCCACTTGCTCCAGGAAAAGCACCAACTCCCCCCCCCCACACTGCCACTTGCTCCAGCAAAAGCATCAACTCCCCCCCCACACTGCCACTTGCTCCAGCAAAAGCATCAACTCCCCCCCCCCACTGCCACTTGCTCCAGGAAAAGCACCAACTCCCCCCCCCCACACTGACACTTGCTCCAGTAAAAGCACCAACTCCCCCCCCACACTGCCACTTGCTCCAGTAAAAGCACCAACTCCCCCCCCCACACTGCCACTTGCTCCAGCAAAAGCATCAACTCCCCCCCCCACACTGACACTTGCTCCAGTAAAAGCACCAACTCCCCCCCCACACTGTCACTTGTTCCAGCAAAAGCATCAACTCCCCCCCCCCACACTGACACTTGCTCCAGTAAAAGCACCAACTCCCCCCCCCACACTGTCACTTGCTCCAGCAAAAGCATCAACTCCCCCCCCCCACACTGACACTTGCTCCAGTAAAAGCACCAACTCCCCCCCCCACACTGCCACTTGCTCCAGTAAAAGCACCAACTCCCCCCCCCACACTGTCACTTGCTCCAGCAAAAGCATCAACTCCCCCCCCACACTGCCACTTGCTCCAGTAAAAGCATCAACTCCCCCCCCACACTGTCACTTGCTCCAGCAAAAGCACCAACTCCCCCCCCACACTGTCACTTGCTCCAGCAAAAGCATCAACTCCCCCCCACACTGTCACTTGCTCCAGCAAAAGCACCAACTCCCCCCCCCACACTGTCACTTGCTCCAGCAAAAGCACCAACTCCCCCCCCACACTGTCACTTGCTCCAGCAAAAGCACCAACTCCCCCCCCCCACACTGTCACTTGCTCCAGCAAAAGCATCAACTCCCCCCCCACACTGACACTTGTTCCAGGAAAAGCATCAACTCCCCCCCCACACTGACACTTGTTCCAGCAAAAGCATCAACTCCCCCCCCCACACTGCCACTTGCTCCAGCAAAAGCACCAACTCCCCCCCCCCACACTGTCACTTGCTCCAGCAAAAGCACCAACTCCCCCCCCCCACACTGTCACTTGCTCCAGCAAAAGCACCAACTCCCCCCCCACACTGTCACTTGCTCCAGCAAAAGCACCAACTCCCCCCCCACACTGTCACTTGCTCCAGCAAAAGCACCAACTCCCCCCCCACACTGTCACTTGCTCCAGCAAAAGCACCAACTCCCCCCCCCCACACTGCCACTTGCTCCAGCAAAAGCATCAACTCCCCCCCCCACACTGCCACTTGCTCCAGTAAAAGCACCAACTCCCCCCCCACACTGCCACTTGCTCCAGGAAAAGCATCAACTCCCCCCCTCACACTGTCACTTGCTCCAGCAAAAGCATCAACTCCCCCCCCCCACACTGCCACTTGCTCCAGTAAAAGCATCAACTCCCCCCCCACACTGTCACTTGCTCCAGTAAAAGCACCAACTCCCCCCCCCACACTGCCACTTGCTCCAGTAAAAGCACCAACTCCCCCCCCACACTGCCACTTGCTCCAGTAAAAGCATCAACTCCCCCCCCCACACTGCCACTTGCTCCAGCAAAAGCATCAACTCCCCCCCCCACACTGCCACTTGCTCCAGCAAAAGCATCAACTCCCCCCCCCACACTGCCACTTGTTCCAGCAAAAGCATCAACTCCCCCCCCCACACTGTCACTTGCTCCAGCAAAAGCATCAACTCCACCCCCCCACACTGCCACTTGCTCCAGTAAAAGCATCAACTCCCCCCCCACACTGTCACTTGCTCCAGCAAAAGCATCAACTCACCCCCCCACACTGCCACTTGCTCCAGGAAAAGCACCAACTCCCCCCCCACACTGTCACATGCTCCAGCAAAAGCACCAACTCCCCCCCCACACTGTCACTTGCTCCAGTAAAAGCACCAACTCCCCCCCCACACTGTCACTTGCTCCAGCAAAAGCACCAACTCCCCCCCCCACACTGTCACTTGCTCCAGCAAAAGCACCAACTCCCCCCCCCACACTGCCACTTGCTCCAGCAAAAGCATCAACTCCCCCCCCCCACACTGACACTTGCTCCAGTAAAAGCATCAACTCCCCCCCACACTGCCACTTGCTCCAGCAAAAGCACCAACTCCCCCCCCCACACTGCCACTTGCTCCAGCAAAAGCATCAACTCCCCCCCCACACTGACACTTGCTCCAGCAAAAGCACCAACTCCCCCCCCCCACACTGACACTTGCTCCAGTAAAAGCACCAACTCCCCCCCCACACTGTCACTTGCTCCAGCAAAAGCACCAACTCCCCCCCCCACACTGCCACATGCTCCAGCAAAAAGCACCAACTCCCCCCCCCACACTGTCACTTGCTCCAGTAAAAGCACCAACTCCCCCCCCACACTGTCACTTGCTCCAGCAAAAGCACCAACTCCCCCCCCCACACTGTCACTTGCTCCAGTAAAAGCACCAACTCCCCCCCCACACTGTCACTTGCTCCAGCAAAAGCACCAACTCCCCCCCCCCACACTGCCACTTGCTCCAGTAAAAAGCACCAACTCCCCCCCCCACACTGCCACTTGTTCCAGCAAAAGCACCAACTCCCCCCCCACACTGCCACTTGCTCCAGCAAAAGCATCAACTCCCCCCCCCACACTGCCACTTGCTCCAGCAAAAGCACCAACTCCCCCCCCACACTGTCACTTGCTCCAGTAAAAGCACCAACTCCCCCCCCCCCACACTGACACTTGTTCCAGCAAAAGCACCAACTCCCCCCCCCCCACACTGTCACTTGCTCCAGTAAAAGCATCAACTCCCCCCCCACACTGACACTTGTTCCAGTAAAAGCATCAACTCCCCCCCCACACTGTCACTTGTTCCAGCAAAAGCACCAACTCCCCCCCCCACACTGACACTTGTTCCAGCAAAAGCACCAACTCCCCCCCACACTGTCACTTGCTCCAGCAAAAGCACCAACTCCCCCCCACACTGCCACTTGCTCCAGCAAAAGCACCAACTCCCCCCCCACACTGCCACTTGCTCCAGTAAAAGCATCAACTCCCCCCCCACACTGTCACTTGCTCCAGTAAAAGCATCAACTCCCCCCCCCACACTGCCACTTGTTCCAGTAAAAGCATCAACTCCCCCCCCACACTGACACTTGCTCCAGCAAAAGCATCAACTCCCCCCCCCACACTGACACTTGTTCCAGCAAAAGCATCAACTCCCCCCCCCACACTGCCACTTGTTCCAGTAAAAGCATCAACTCCCCCCCACACTGACACTTGTTCCAGCAAAAGCATCAACTCCCCCCCCCCCACACTGCCACTTGTTCCAGTAAAAGCATCAACTCCCCCCCCACACTGACACTTGTTCCAGCAAAAGCACCAACTCCCCCCACACTGCCACTTGCTCCAGTAAAAGCATCAACTCCCCCCCCACACTGCCACTTGCTCCAGCAAAAGCACCAACTCCCCCCCACACTGCCACTTGCTCCAGCAAAAGCACCAACTCCCCCCCACACTGCCACTTGTTCCAGCAAAAGCATCAACTCCCCCCCCCACACTGTCACTTGCTCCAGTAAAAGCACCAACTCCCCCCCACACTGCCACTTGCTCCAGCAAAAGCATCAACTCCCCCCCCCCACACTGTCACTTGCTCCAGGAAAAGCACCAACTCCCCCCCCCCACACTGACACTTGTTCCAGCAAAAGCATCAACTCCCCCCCCCACACTGCCACTTGTTCCAGCAAAAGCATCAACTCCCCCCCCCACACTGTCACTTGTTCCAGCAAAAGCATCAACTCCCCCCCCACACACTGACACTTGCTCCAGCAAAAGCACCAACTCCCCCCCCACACTGCCACTTGCTCCAGCAAAAGCATCAACTCCCCCCCCCCCACACTGTCACTTGCTCCAGTAAAAGCACCAACTCCCCCCACACTGCCACTTGCTCCAGCAAAAGCATCAACTCCCCCCCCCACACTGACACTTGCTCCAGCAAAAGCATCAACTCCCCCCCCCACACTGCCACTTGCTCCAGGAAAAGCATCAACTCCCCCCCCACACTGCCACTTACTCCAGTAAAAGCATCAACTCCCCCCCCCACACTGTCACTTGCTCCAGTAAAAGCACCAACTCCCCCCCCCACACTGCCACTGCTCCAGCAAAAGCACCAACTCCCCCCCCCACACTGCCACTTGCTCCAGCAAAAGCATCAACTCCCCCCCCCACACTGCCACTTGCTCCAGTAAAAGCATCAACTCCCCCCCCCACACTGCCACTTGCTCCAGCAAAAGCATCAACTCCCCCCCACACTGCCACTTGTTCCAGCAAAAGCATCAACTCCCCCCCACACTGTCACTTGCTCCAGTAAAAGCACCAACTCCCCCCCCCACACTGCCACTTGCTCCAGTAAAAGCACCAACTCCCCCCCACACTGTCACTTGTTCCAGTAAAAGCATCAACTCCCCCCCCCACACTGCCACTTGCTCCAGTAAAAGCATCAACTCCCCCCCCACACTGCCACTTGCTCCAGGAAAAGCACCAACTCCCCCCCACACTGACACTTGCTCCTGCAAAAGCATCAACTCCCCCCCCACACTGACACTTGCTCCAGGAAAAGCACCAACTCCCCCCCCCACACTGCCACTTGCTCCAGCAAAAGCACCAACTCCCCCCCACACTGCCACTTGTTCCAGCAAAAGCACCAACTCCCCCCCCCACACTGCCACTTGCTCCAGCAAAAGCACCAACTCCCCCCCCACACTGCCACTTGCTCCAGTAAAAGCACCAACTCCCCCCCCACACTGTCACTTGCTCCAGCAAAAGCATCAACTCCCCCCCCCACACTGTCACTTGCTCCAGCAAAAGCACCAACTCCCCCCCCACACTGACACTTGTTCCAGCAAAAGCACCAACTCCCCCCCCCACACTGCCACTTGCTCCAGCAAAAGCATCAACTCCCCCCCCCCACACTGTCACTTGCTCCAGTAAAAGCACCAACTCCCCCCCCACACTGACACTTGTTCCAGTAAAAGCATCAACTCCCCCCCCCACACTGCCACTTGCTCCAGTAAAAGCATCAACTCCCCCCCCACACTGTCACTTGTTCCAGTAAAAGCATCAACTCCCCCCCCCACACTGCCACTTGCTCCAGTAAAAGCACCAACTCCCCCCCCCACACTGCCACTTGCTCCAGTAAAAGCACCAACTCCCCCCCCCACACTGACACTTGTTCCAGCAAAAGCATCAACTCCCCCCCCCCACACTGTCACTTGCTCCAGTAAAAGCACCAACTCCCCCCCCACACTGCCACTTGCTCCAGCAAAAGCATCAACTCCCCCCCCCACACTGCCACTTGCTCCAGGAAAAGCATCAACTCCCCCCCCCACACTGCCACTTGCTCCAGCAAAAGCATCAACTCCCCCCCCTCACTGCCACTTGCTCCAGCAAAAGCACCAACTCCCCCCCCACACTGACACTTGTTCCAGCAAAAGCACCAACTCCCCCCCCCCACACTGCCACTTGCTCCAGCAAAAGCATCAACCCCCCCCCCCCCTCACTGCCACTTGCTCCAGCAAAAGCACCAACTCCCCCCCCCACACTGACACTTGTTCCAGCAAAAGCACCAACTCCCCCCCCCACACTGACACTTGTTCCAGCAAAAGCACCAACTCCCCCCCCCCACACTGCCACTTGCTCCAGCAAAAGCATCAACTCCCCCCCCCCACACTGTCACTTGCTCCAGCAAAAGCATCAACTCCCCCCCCCACACTGTCACTTGTTCCAGCAAAAGCACCAACTCCCCCCCCCCACACTGCCACTTGCTCCAGCAAAAGCATCAACTCCCCCCCCCCCACACTGTCACTTGCTCCAGCAAAAGCATCAACTCCCCCCCCCACACTGTCACTTGCTCCAGCAAAAGCATCAACTCCCCCCCCCACACTGTCACTTGTTCCAGCAAAAGCACCAACTCCCCCCCCCACACTGCCACTTGCTCCAGCAAAAGCATCAACTCCCCCCCCCCACACTGTCACTTGCTCCAGTAAAAGCATCAACTCCCCCCCCCCACACTGCCACTTGCTCCAGCAAAAGCATCAACTTCCCCCCCCCCACACTGTCACTTGCTCCAGTAAAAGCACCAACTCCCCCCCCCACACTGCCACTTGCTCCAGTAAAAGCACCAACTCCCCCCCCACACTGACACTTGCTCCAGTAAAAGCACCAACTCCCCCCCCCCACACTGACACTTGTTCCAGCAAAAGCACCAACTCCCCCCCCCACACTGCCACTTGCTCCAGCAAAAGCATCAACTCCCCCCCCCACACTGTCACTTGCTCCAGTAAAAGCACCAACTCCCCCCCCACACTGACACTTGCTCCAGCAAAAGCATCAACTCCCCCCCCCACACTGCCACTTGTTCCAGCAAAAGCACCAACTCCCCCCCACACTGCCACTTGCTCCAGCAAAAGCATCAACTCCCCCCCCCCACACTGCCACTTGCTCCAGTAAAAGCACCAACTCCCCCCCCCCACACTGCCACTTGCTCCAGTAAAAGCACCCAACTCCCCCCCCCACACTGACACTTGTTCCAGCAAAAGCAACAACTCCCCCCCCCACACTGTCACTTGCTCCAGCAAAAGCATCAACTCCCCCCCCCCACACTGTCACTTGTTCCAGCAAAAGCATCAACTCCCCCCCCACACTGCCACTTGCTCCAGCAAAAGCATCAACTCCCCCCCCACACTGTCACTTGCTCCAGCAAAAGCATCAACTCCCCCCCCACACTGTCCACTTGCTCCAGCAAAAGCATCAACTCCCCCCCCCACACTGTCACTTGCTCCAGCAAAAGCATCAACTCCCCCCCACACTGCCACTTGCTCCAGCAAAAGCATCAACTCCCCCCCCCACACTGTCACTTGCTCCAGCAAAAGCATCAACTCCCCCCCCCCACACTGTCACTTGTTCCAGCAAAAGCATCAACTCCCCCCCCACACTGCCACTTGCTCCAGCAAAAGCATCAACTCCCCCCCCACACTGCCACTTGCTCCAGCAAAAGCATCAACTCCCCCCCCCACACTGCCACTTGCTCCAGCAAAAGCATCAACTCCCCCCCCCCACACTGTCACTTGCTCCAGGAAAAGCATCAACTCCCCCCCCCCCACACTGCCACTTGTTCCAGCAAAAGCATCAACTCCCCCCCCCCCACACTGCCACTTGCTCCAGGAAAAGCATCAACTCCCCCCCCCACACTGTCACTTGCTCCAGGAAAAGCATCAACTCCCCCCCCCCACACTGCCACTTGCTGCAGCAAAAGCATCAACTCCCCCCCCCCACACTGTCACTTGCTCCAGGAAAAGCATCAACTCCCCCCCCACACTGTCACTTGCTGCAGCAAAAGCATCAACTCCCCCCCCCCACACTGTCACTTGCTCCAGCAAAAGCATCAACTCCCCCCCCACACTGCCACTTGTTCCAGCAAAAGCATCAACTCCCCCCCACACTGCCACTTGTTCCAGCAAAAGCATCAACTCCCCCCCCACACTGCCACTTGCTCCAGCAAAAGCATCAACTCCCCCCCCCCACACTGTCACTTGTTCCAGCAAAAGCATCAACTCCCCCCCCACACTGCCACTTGCTCCAGCAAAAGCATCAACTCCCCCCCCCACACTGCCACTTGCTCCAGCAAAAGCATCAACTCCCCCCCACACTGTCACTTGCTCCAGCAAAAGCACCAACTCCCCCCCCCCACACTGTCACTTGTTCCAGCAAAAGCATCAACTCCCCCCCCCACACTGCCACTTGCTCCAGCAAAAGCATCAACTCCCCCCCCCACACTGCCACTTGCTCCAGGAAAAGCATCAACTCCCCCCCCCACACTGCCACTTGCTCCAGCAAAAGCATCAACTCCCCCCCCCCACACTGACACTTGCTCCAGCAAAAGCATCAACTCCCCCCCCACACTGTCACTTGCTCCAGCAAAAGCATCAACTCCCCCCCCACACTGACACTTGCTCCAGCAAAAGCATCAACTCCCCCCCACACTGACACTTGCTCCAGCAAAAGCATCAACTCCCCCCCCCACACTGCCACTTGCTCCAGCAAAAGCATCAACTCCCCCCCCACACTGACACTTGCTCCAGCAAAAGCATCAACTCCCCCCCCACACTGACACTTGCTCCAGCAAAAGCATCAACTCCCCCCCCCACACTGCCACTTGCTCCAGCAAAAGCATCAACTCCCCCCCACACTGACACTTGCTCCAGCAAAAGCATCAACTCCCCCCCACACTGACACTTGCTCCAGCAAAAGCATCAACTCCCCCCCCACACTGACACTTGCTCCAGCAAAAGCATCAACTCCCCCCCACACTGACACTTGCTCCAGCAAAAGCATCAACTCCCCCCCCCACACTGCCACTTGCTCCAGCAAAAGCATCAACTCCCCCCCACACTGACACTTGTTCCAGCAAAAGCATCAACTCCCCCCCCCACACTGCCACTTGCTCCAGCAAAAGCACCAACTCCCCCCCCCACACTGCCACTTGCTGCAGCAAAAGCACCAACTCCCCCCCCCACACTGACACTTGCTCCCGCAAAAGCACCAACTCCCCCCCCACACTGACACTTGCTGCAGCAAAAGCACCAACTCCCCCCCCCACACTGTCACTTGCTCCAGTAAAAGCACCAACTCCCCCCCCCACACTGACACTTGCTCCAGTAAAAGCACCAACTCCCCCCCCCACACTGACACTTGCTCCAGCAAAAGCACCAACTCCCCCCCCACACTGACACTTGCTCCAGTAAAAGCACCAACTCCCCCCCCACACTGACACTTGCTCCAGTAAAAGCACCAACTCCCCCCCCCCACACTGACACTTGCTCCAGCAAAAGCATCAACTCCCCCCCCACACTGTCACTTGCTCCAGTAAAAGCACCAACTCCCCCCCCACACTGTCACTTGCTCCAGCAAAAGCATCAACTCCCCCCCCCCACACTGTCACTTGCTCCAGTAAAAGTACCAACTCCCCCCCCACACTGTCACTTGCTCCAGCAAAAGCATCAACTCCCCCCCCCACACTGCCACTTGCTCCAGTAAAAGCATCAACTCCCCCCCCACACTGCCACTTGCTCCAGCAAAAGCATCAACTCCCCCCCCCACACTGACACTTGTTCCAGCAAAAGCACCAACTCCCCCCCCCCACACTGACACTTGCTCCAGCAAAAGCATCAACTCCCCCCCCCACACTGCCACTTGCTCCAGTAAAAGCACCAACTCCCCCCCACACTGCCACTTGCTCCAGGAAAAGCATCAACTCCCCCCCCCACACTGACACTTGTTCCAGCAAAAGCATCAACTCCCCCCCCCACACTGCCACTTGTTCCAGGAAAAGCATCAACTCCCCCCCCACACTGCCACTTGCTCCAGGAAAAGCATCAACTCCCCCCCCCACACTGCCACTTGCTCCAGTAAAAGCACCAACTCCCCCCCCACACTGTCACTTGCTCCAGTAAAAGCATCAACTCCCCCCCCCCACACTGCCACTTGTTCCAGGAAAAGCATCAACTCCCCCCCCCACACTGCCACTTGTTCCAGGAAAAGCATCAACTCCCCCCCCCCACACTGCCACTTGCTCCAGTAAAAGCACCAACTCCCCCCCCACACTGCCACTTGTTCCAGGAAAAGCATCAACTCCCCCCCCCCACACTGCCACTTGTTCCAGGAAAAGCACCAACTCCCCCCCCCACACACTGCCACTTGCTCCAGCAAAAGCATCAACTCCCCCCCCACACTGTCACTTGCTCCAGCAAAAGCATCAACTCCCCCCCCACACTGTCACTTGCTCCAGTAAAAGCACCAACTCCCCCCCCCCACACTGCCACTTGTTCCAGCAAAAGCACCAACTCCCCCCCACACTGCCACTTGCTCCAGCAAAAGCATCAACTCCCCCCCCCCACACTGCCACTTGCTCCAGCAAAAGCACCAACTCCCCCCCCACACTGTCACTTGCTCCAGTAAAAGCACCAACTCCCCCCCCCCACACTGACACTTGTTCCAGCAAAAGCACCAACTCCCCCCCCCCCCACACTGTCACTTGCTCCAGTAAAAGCATCAACTCCCCCCCCACACTGACACTTGTTCCAGTAAAAGCATCAACTCCCCCCCCACACTGTCACTTGTTCCAGCAAAAGCACCAACTCCCCCCCCCACACTGACACTTGTTCCAGCAAAAGCACCAACTCCCCCCCACACTGTCACTTGCTCCAGCAAAAGCACCAACTCCCCCCCACACTGCCACTTGCTCCAGCAAAAGCACCAACTCCCCCCCACACTGCCACTTGCTCCAGTAAAAGCATCAACTCCCCCCCCACACTGTCACTTGCTCCAGTAAAAGCATCAACTCCCCCCCCCACACTGCCACTTGTTCCAGTAAAAGCATCAACTCCCCCCCCACACTGACACTTGCTCCAGCAAAAGCATCAACTCCCCCCCCCACACTGACACTTGTTCCAGCAAAAGCATCAACTCCCCCCCCCACACTGCCACTTGTTCCAGTAAAAGCATCAACTCCCCCCCACACTGACACTTGTTCCAGCAAAAGCATCAACTCCCCCCCCCACACTGCCACTTGTTCCAGTAAAAGCATCAACTCCCCCCCCACACTGACACTTGTTCCAGCAAAAGCACCAACTCCCCCCCACACTGCCACTTGCTCCAGTAAAAGCATCAACTCCCCCCCCCACACTGCCACTTGCTCCAGCAAAAGCACCAACTCCCCCCCACACTGCCACTTGCTCCAGCAAAAGCACCAACTCCCCCCCCACACTGCCACTTGTTCCAGCAAAAGCATCAACTCCCCCCCCCCACACTGTCACTTGCTCCAGTAAAAGCACCAACTCCCCCCCACACTGCCACTTGCTCCAGCAAAAGCATCAACTCCCCCCCCCCACACTGTCACTTGCTCCAGGAAAAGCACCAACTCCCCCCCCCCCACACTGACACTTGTTCCAGCAAAAGCATCAACTCCCCCCCCCACACTGCCACTTGTTCCAGCAAAAGCATCAACTCCCCCCCCCACACTGTCACTTGTTCCAGCAAAAGCATCAACTCCCCCCCCACACACTGACACTTGCTCCAGCAAAAGCACCAACTCCCCCCCCACACTGCCACTTGCTCCAGCAAAAGCATCAACTCCCCCCCCCCCACACTGTCACTTGCTCCAGTAAAAGCACCAACTCCCCCCCACACTGCCACTTGCTCCAGCAAAAGCATCAACTCCCCCCCCCACACTGACACTTGCTCCAGCAAAAGCATCAACTCCCCCCCCCACACTGCCACTTGCTCCAGTAAAAGCACCAACTCCCCCCCCCCACACTGCCACTTGCTCCAGCAAAAGCACCAACTCCCCCCCCCCACACTGCCACTTGCTCCAGCAAAAGCATCAACTCCCCCCCCCACACTGCCACTTGCTCCAGTAAAAGCATCAACTCCCCCCCCACACTGCCACTTGCTCCAGCAAAAGCATCAACTCCCCCCCCACACTGCCACTTGTTCCAGCAAAAGCATCAACTCCCCCCCACACTGTCACTTGCTCCAGTAAAAGCACCAACTCCCCCCCCCACACTGCCACTTGCTCCAGTAAAAGCACCAACTCCCCCCCACACTGTCACTTGTTCCAGTAAAAGCATCAACTCCCCCCCCCACACTGCCACTTGCTCCAGTAAAAGCATCAACTCCCCCCCCACACTGACACTTGCTCCAGGAAAAGCACCAACTCCCCCCCCACACTGACACTTGCTCCTGCAAAAGCATCAACTCCCCCCCCCACACTGACACTTGCTCCAGGAAAAGCACCAACTCCCCCCCCCACACTGCCACTTGCTCCAGCAAAAGCACCAACTCCCCCCCCCACACTGACACTTGCTCCAGGAAAAGCACCAACTCCCCCCCCACACTGACACTTGCTCCTGCAAAAGCATCAACTCCCCCCCCCCACACTGCCACTTGCTCCAGTAAAAGCATCAACTCCCCCCCCACACTGACACTTGCTCCAGGAAAAGCACCAACTCCCCCCCCACACTGACACTTGCTCCTGCAAAAGCATCAACTCCCCCCCCACACTGACACTTGCTCCAGGAAAAGCACCAACTCCCCCCCCCACACTGCCACTTGCTCCAGCAAAAGCACCAACTCCCCCCCACACTGCCACTTGTTCCAGCAAAAGCACCAACTCCCCCCCCCCACACTGCCACTTGCTCCAGCAAAAGCACCAACTCCCCCCCCCCACACTGCCACTTGCTCCAGTAAAAGCACCAACTCCCCCCCCACACTGTCACTTGCTCCAGCAAAAGCATCAACTCCCCCCCCCACACTGTCACTTGCTCCAGCAAAAGCACCAACTCCCCCCCCCACACTGACACTTGTTCCAGCAAAAGCACCAACTCCCCCCCCCACACTGCCACTTGCTCCAGCAAAAGCATCAACTCCCCCCCCCCCACACTGTCACTTGCTCCAGTAAAAGCACCAACTCCCCCCCCACACTGACACTTGTTCCAGTAAAAGCATCAACTCCCCCCCCCACACTGCCACTTGCTCCAGTAAAAGCATCAACTCCCCCCCCACACTGTCACTTGTTCCAGTAAAAGCATCAACTCCCCCCCCCACACTGCCACTTGCTCCAGTAAAAGCACCAACTCCCCCCCCCACACTGCCACTTGCTCCAGTAAAAGCACCAACTCCCCCCCCACACTGACACTTGTTCCAGCAAAAGCATCAACTCCCCCCCCCACACTGTCACTTGCTCCAGTAAAAGCACCAACTCCCCCCCCACACTGCCACTTGCTCCAGCAAAAGCATCAACTCCCCCCCCCCCACACTGCCACTTGCTCCAGGAAAAGCATCAACTCCCCCCCCACACTGCCACTTGCTCCAGCAAAAGCATCAACTCCCCCCCCTCACTGCCACTTGCTCCAGCAAAAGCACCAACTCCCCCCCCACACTGACACTTGTTCCAGCAAAAGCACCAACTCCCCCCCCCCCACACTGCCACTTGCTCCAGCAAAAGCATCAACTCCCCCCCCCCCTCACTGCCACTTGCTCCAGCAAAAGCACCAACTCCCCCCCCACACTGACACTTGTTCCAGCAAAAGCACCAACTCCCCCCCCCACACTGACACTTGTTCCAGCAAAAGCACCAACTCCCCCCCCCCACACTGCCACTTGCTCCAGCAAAAGCATCAACTCCCCCCCCCCCACACTGCCACTTGTTCCAGCAAAAGCACCAACTCCCCCCCCACACTGTCACTTGTTCCAGCAAAAGCACCAACTCCCCCCCCACACTGTCACTTGCTCCAGCAAAAGCACCAACTCCCCCCCCACACTGTCACTTGTTCCAGCAAAAGCATCAACTCCCCCCCCCCACACTGTCACTTGTTCCAGCAAAAGCACCAACTCCCCCCCCCCCACACTGCCACTTGCTCCAGCAAAAGCATCAACTCCCCCCCCCCACACTGTCACTTGCTCCAGCAAAAGCATCAACTCCCCCCCCCACACTGTCACTTGTTCCAGTAAAAGCATCAACTCCCCCCCCCACACTGTCACTTGTTCCAGCAAAAGCACCAACTCCCCCCCCCCCACACTGCCACTTGCTCCAGCAAAAGCATCAACTCCCCCCCCCACACTGTCACTTGCTCCAGCAAAAGCATCAACTCCCCCCCCCACACTGTCACTTGTTCCAGCAAAAGCATCAACTCCCCCCCCCACACTGTCACTTGTTCCAGCAAAAGCACCAACTCCCCCCCCCCCACACTGCCACTTGCTCCAGCAAAAGCACCAACTCCCCCCCCACACTGTCACTTGCTCCAGCAAAAGCATCAACTCCCCCCCCCCACACTGTCACTTGTTCCAGCAAAAGCACCAACTCCCCCCCCCCCACACTGCCACTTGCTCCAGCAAAAGCATCAACTCCCCCCCCCCACACTGTCACTTGCTCCAGCAAAAGCATCAACTCCCCCCCCCACACTGTCACTTGCTCCAGCAAAAGCATCAACTCCCCCCCCCACACTGTCACTTGTTCCAGCAAAAGCACCAACTCCCCCCCCCCACACTGCCACTTGCTCCAGCAAAAGCATCAACTCCCCCCCCCCCACACTGTCACTTGCTCCAGTAAAAGCATCAACTCCCCCCCCCCACACTGCCACTTGCTCCAGCAAAAGCATCAACTCCCCCCCCCCACACTGTCACTTGCTCCAGTAAAAGCACCAACTCCCCCCCCCACACTGCCACTTGCTCCAGTAAAAGCACCAACTCCCCCCCCACACTGACACTTGCTCCAGTAAAAGCACCAACTCCCCCCCCCACACTGACACTTGTTCCAGCAAAAGCACCAACTCCCCCCCCCACACTGCCACTTGCTCCAGCAAAAGCATCAACTCCCCCCCCCCACACTGTCACTTGCTCCAGTAAAAGCACCAACTCCCCCCCCACACTGACACTTGCTCCAGCAAAAGCATCAACTCCCCCCCCCACACTGCCACTTGTTCCAGCAAAAGCACCAACTCCCCCCCACACTGCCACTTGCTCCAGCAAAAGCATCAACTCCCCCCCCCCACACTGCCACTTGCTCCAGTAAAAGCACCAACTCCCCCCCCCCACACTGCCACTTGCTCCAGTAAAAGCACCAACTCCCCCCCCCACACTGACACTTGTTCCAGCAAAAGCAACAACTCCCCCCCCCACACTGTCACTTGCTCCAGCAAAAGCATCAACTCCCCCCCCCCCACACTGTCACTTGTTCCAGCAAAAGCATCAACTCCCCCCCCACACTGCCACTTGCTCCAGCAAAAGCATCAACTCCCCCCCCCCACACTGTCACTTGCTCCAGCAAAAGCATCAACTCCCCCCCCACACTGTCACTTGCTCCAGCAAAAGCATCAACTCCCCCCCCCACACTGTCACTTGCTCCAGCAAAAGCATCAACTCCCCCCCACACTGCCACTTGCTCCAGCAAAAGCATCAACTCCCCCCCCCACACTGTCACTTGCTCCAGCAAAAGCATCAACTCCCCCCCCCCACACTGTCACTTGTTCCAGCAAAAGCATCAACTCCCCCCCCACACTGCCACTTGCTCCAGCAAAAGCATCAACTCCCCCCCCACACTGCCACTTGCTCCAGCAAAAGCATCAACTCCCCCCCCCACACTGCCACTTGCTCCAGCAAAAGCATCAACTCCCCCCCCCCACACTGTCACTTGCTCCAGGAAAAGCATCAACTCCCCCCCCCCACACTGCCACTTGTTCCAGCAAAAGCATCAACTCCCCCCCCCCACACTGCCACTTGCTCCAGGAAAAGCATCAACTCCCCCCCCCACACTGTCACTTGCTCCAGGAAAAGCATCAACTCCCCCCCCCCACACTGCCACTTGCTGCAGCAAAAGCATCAACTCCCCCCCCCCACACTGTCACTTGCTCCAGGAAAAGCATCAACTCCCTCCCCACACTGTCACTTGCTGCAGCAAAAGCATCAACTCCCCCCCCCCACACTGTCACTTGCTCCAGCAAAAGCATCAACTCCCCCCCCACACTGCCACTTGTTCCAGCAAAAGCATCAACTCCCCCCCACACTGCCACTTGTTCCAGCAAAAGCATCAACTCCCCCCCCACACTGCCACTTGCTCCAGCAAAAGCATCAACTCCCCCCCCCCACACTGTCACTTGTTCCAGCAAAAGCATCAACTCCCCCCCCACACTGCCACTTGCTCCAGCAAAAGCATCAACTCCCCCCCCCACACTGCCACTTGCTCCAGCAAAAGCATCAACTCCCCCCCACACTGTCACTTGCTCCAGCAAAAGCACCAACTCCCCCCCCCCACACTGTCACTTGTTCCAGCAAAAGCATCAACTCCCCCCCCACACTGCCACTTGCTCCAGCAAAAGCATCAACTCCCCCCCCACACTGCCACTTGCTCCAGGAAAAGCATCAACTCCCCCCCCCACACTGCCACTTGCTCCAGCAAAAGCATCAACTCCCCCCCCACACTGCCACTTGTTCCAGTAAAAGCATCAACTCCCCCCCCACACTGCCACTTGCTCCAGTAAAAGCATCAACTCCCCCCCCCACACTGCCACTTGCTCCAGTAAAAGCATCAACTCCCCCCCCACACTGCCACTTGCTCCAGCAAAAGCATCAACTCCCCCCCCACCACTGCCACTTGCTCCAGGAAAAGCATCAACTCCCCCCCCACACTGCCACTTGCTCCAGCAAAAGCATCAACTCCCCCCCACACTGACACTTGCTCCAGCAAAAGCATCAACTCCCCCCCCCCACACTGCCACTTGCTCCAGCAAAAGCATCAACTCCCCCCCACACTGACACTTGTTCCAGCAAAAGCATCAACTCCCCCCCCACACTGCCACTTGCTCCAGCAAAAGCACCAACTCCCCCCCCCACACTGCCACTTGCTGCAGCAAAAGCACCAACTCCCCCCCCCACACTGACACTTGCTCCCGCAAAAGCACCAACTCCCCCCCCACACTGACACTTGCTGCAGCAAAAGCACCAACTCCCCCCCCCCACACTGTCACTTGCTCCAGTAAAAGCACCAACTCCCCCCCCCACACTGACACTTGCTCCAGTAAAAGCACCAACTCCCCCCCCCCACACTGACACTTGCTCCAGCAAAAGCACCAACTCCCCCCCCACACTGACACTTGCTCCAGTAAAAGCACCAACTCCCCCCCCCACACTGACACTTGCTCCAGTAAAAGCACCAACTCCCCCCCCCCCACACTGACACTTGCTCCAGCAAAAGCATCAACTCCCCCCCCACACTGTCACTTGCTCCAGTAAAAGCACCAACTCCCCCCCCACACTGTCACTTGCTCCAGCAAAAGCATCAACTCCCCCCCCCCCACACTGTCACTTGCTCCAGTAAAAGTACCAACTCCCCCCCCACACTGTCACTTGCTCCAGCAAAAGCATCAACTCCCCCCCCCACACTGCCACTTGCTCCAGTAAAAGCATCAACTCCCCCCCCACACTGCCACTTGCTCCAGCAAAAGCATCAACTCCCCCCCCCACACTGACACTTGTTCCAGCAAAAGCACCAACTCCCCCCCCCCACACTGACACTTGCTCCAGCAAAAGCATCAACTCCCCCCCCCACACTGCCACTTGCTCCAGTAAAAGCACCAACTCCCCCCCCACACCTGCCACTTGCTCCAGGAAAAGCATCAACTCCCCCCCCCCACACTGACACTTGTTCCAGCAAAAGCATCAACTCCCCCCCCCACACTGCCACTTGTTCCAGGAAAAGCATCAACTCCCCCCCCACACTGCCACTTGCTCCAGGAAAAGCATCAACTCCCCCCCCCACACTGCCACTTGCTCCAGTAAAAGCACCAACTCCCCCCCCCACACTGCCACTTGTTCCAGGAAAAGCATCAACTCCCCCCCCACACTGCCACTTGTTCCAGGAAAAGCATCAACTCCCCCCCCCCCACACTGCCACTTGCTCCAGTAAAAGCACCAACTCCCCCCCCACACTGCCACTTGTTCCAGGAAAAGCATCAACTCCCCCCCCCCACACTGCCACTTGTTCCAGGAAAAGCACCAACTCCCCCCCCCACACTGCCACTTGCTCCAGCAAAAGCATCAACTCCCCCCCCACACTGTCACTTGCTCCAGCAAAAGCATCAACTCCCCCCCCCACACTGTCACTTGCTCCAGGAAAAGCACCAACTCCCCCCCCAAAACTGCCACTTGCTCCAGCAAAAGCATCAACTCCCCCCCCACACTGCCACTTGCTCCAGCAAAAGCATCAACTCCCCCCCCCCACACTGCCACTTGCTCCAGCAAAAGCATCAACTCCCCCCCCACACTGCCACTTGCTCCAGCAAAAGCATCAACTCCCCCCCCACACTGTCACTTGCTCCAGCAAAAGCATCAACTCCCCCCCCCCCACACTGCCATTTGCTCCAGCAAAAGCATCAACTCCCCCCCCACACTGTCACTTGCTCCAGCAAAAGCATCAACTCTCCCCCCCCCACACTGCCACTTGCTCCAGGAAAAGCATCAACTCCCCCCCCACACTGCCACTTGCTCCAGCAAAAGCATCAACTCCCCCCCCACACTGTCACTTGCTCCAGCAAAAGCATCAACTCTCCCCCCCCCCACACTGCCACTTGCTCCAGGAAAAGCATCAACTCCCCCCCCACACTGCCACTTGCTCCAGCAAAAGCATCAACTCCCCCCCCACACTGTCACTTGCTCCAGCAAAAGCACCAACTCCCCCCCACACTGTCACTTGCTCCAGTAAAAGCATCAACTCCCCCCCCACACTGTCACTTGCTCCAGGAAAAGCACCAACTCCCCCCCCACACTTCCACTTGCTCCAGCAAAAGCATCAACTCCCCCCCCCCACACTGTCACTTGTTCCAGTAAAAGCATCAACTCCCCCCCCACACTGCCACTTGCTCCAGTAAAAGCATCAACTCCCCCCCCACACTGTCACTTGCTCCAGTAAAAGCATCAACTCCCCCCCCCCACACTGCCACTTGTTCCAGCAAAAGCATCAACTCCCCCCCCCCACACTGCCACTTGCTCCAGTAAAAGCACCAACTCCCCCCCCCACACTGCCACTTGCTCCAGTAAAAGCATCAACTCCCCCCCACACTGCCACTTGCTCCAGTAAAAGCATCAACTCCCCCCCCCACACTGCCACTTGTTCCAGCAAAAGCATCAACTCCCCCCCCCACACTGCCACTTGCTCCAGTAAAAGCACCAACTCCCCCCCCCACACTGCCACTTGCTCCAGTAAAAGCATCAACTCCCCCCCACACTGCCACTTGCTCCAGTAAAAGCATCAACTCCCCCCCCCCACACTGCCACTTGTTCCAGTAAAAGCATCAACTCCCCCCCCCACACTGCCACTTGCTCCAGCAAAAGCACCAACTCCCCCCCCACACTGCCACTTGTTCCAGTAAAAGCATCAACTCCCCCCCCCACACTGACACTTGCTCCAGTAAAAGCACCAACTCCCCCCACACAGCCACTTGCTCCAGTAAAAGCATCAACTCCCCCCCCCACACTGACACTTGCTCCAGCAAAAGCACCAACTCCCCCCCCACACTGCCACTTGTTCCAGTAAAAGCATCAACTCCCCCCCCCACACTGTCACTTGCTCCAGCAAAAGCACCAACTCCCCCCCCACACTGTCACTTGCTCCAGGAAAAGCACCAACTCCCCCCCCACACTGTCACTTGCTCCAGCAAAAGCACCAACACCCCCCCCCACACTGTCACTTGCTCCAGTAAAAGCATCAACTCCCCCCCCCACACTGCCACTTGCTCCAGCAAAAGCATCAACTCCCCCCCCCACACTGCCACTTGTTCCAGTAAAAGCATCAACTCCCCCCCCCACACTGCCACTTGCTCCAGCAAAAGCATCAACTCCCCCCCCCACACTGCCACTTGTTCCAGCAAAAGCATCAACTCCCCCCCCACACTGCCACTTGCTCCAGTAAAAGCACCAACTCCCCCCCCCACACTGCCACTTGTTCCAGTAAAAGCACCAACTCCCCCCCACACACTGCCACTTGTTCCAGCAAAAGCATCAACTCCCCCCCCACACTGCCACTTGCTCCAGCAAAAGCATCAACTCCCCCCCCCACACTGCCACTTGTTCCAGCAAAAGCATCAACTCCCCCCCCACTGCCACTTGCTCCAGTAAAAGCACCAACTCCCCCCCCACACTGACACTTGTTCCAGTAAAAGCATCAACTCCCCCCCCACACTGCCACTTGCTCCAGTAAAAGCATCAACTCCCCCCCCACACTGTCACTTGTTCCAGTAAAAGCATCAACTCCCCCCCCCACACTGCCACTTGCTCCAGCAAAAGCATCAACTCCCCCCCCCACACTGACACTTGTTCCAGTAAAAGCATCAACTCCCCCCCCACACTGCCACTTGCTCCAGTAAAAGCATCAACTCCCCCCCCCACACTGTCACTTGTTCCAGTAAAAGCATCAACTCCCCCCCCCCACACTGCCACTTGCTCCAGCAAAAGCATCAACTCCCCCCCCCCACACTGCCACTTGTTCCAGCAAAAGCATCAACTCCCCCCCCACACTGCCACTTGCTCCAGTAAAAGCATCAACTCCCCCCCCCACACTGTCACTTGTTCCAGTAAAAGCATCAACTCCCCCCCCCCCACACTGTCACTTGTTCCAGTAAAAGCATCAACTCCCCCCCCCCACACTGCCACTTGTTCCAGTAAAAGCATCAACTCCCCCCCCCCACACTGCCACTTGCTCCAGCAAAAGCATCAACTCCCCCCCCCCACACTGCCACTTGCTCCAGCAAAAGCATCAACTCCCCCCCACACTGCCACTTGTTCCAGTAAAAGCATCAACTCCCCCCCCCCACACTGCCACTTGTTCCAGCAAAAGCACCAACCCCCCCCCCCCACACTGCCACTTGCTCCAGTAAAAGCATCAACTCCCCCCCCACACTGCCACTTGTTCCAGTAAAAGCATCAACTCCCCCCCCACACTGCCACTTGTTCCAGTAAAAGCATCAACTCCCCCCCACACTGTCACTTGTTCCAGCAAAAGCACCAACTCCCCCCCCCACACTGCCACTTGCTCCAGTAAAAGCATCAACTCCCCCCCACACTGCCACTTGTTCCAGTAAAAGCATCAACTCCCCCCCCCCACACTGCCACTTGCTCCAGCAAAAGCATCAACTCCCCCCCACACTGCCACTTGTTCCAGTAAAAGCATCAACTCCCCCCCCCACACTGCCACTTGCTCCAGCAAAAGCATCAACTCCCCCCCACACTGCCACTTGTTCCAGTAAAAGCATCAACTCCCCCCCCCCCACTGCCACTTGCTCCAGTAAAAGCACCAACTCCCCCCCCACACTGACACTTGTTCCAGTAAAAGCATCAACTCCCCCCCCACACTGCCACTTGCTCCAGTAAAAGCATCAACTCCCCCCCCACACTGTCACTTGTTCCAGTAAAAGCATCAACTCCCCCCCCCCACACTGCCACTTGCTCCAGTAAAAGCACCAACTCCCCCCCCACACTGACACTTGTTCCAGTAAAAGCATCAACTCCCCCCCCACACTGCCACTTGCTCCAGTAAAAGCATCAACTCCCCCCCCACACTGTCACTTGTTCCAGTAAAAGCATCAACTCCCCCCCCCCACACTGCCACTTGCTCCAGCAAAAGCATCAACTCCCCCCCCACACTGTCACTTGTTCCAGTAAAAGCATCAACTCCCCCCCCCACACTGCCACTTGCTCCAGCAAAAGCATCAACTCCCCCCCCCACACTGCCACTTGCTCCAGGAAAAGCATCAACTCCCCCCCCACACTGTCACTTGTTCCAGCAAAAGCATCAACTCCCCCCCCCACACTGCCACTTGCTTCAGTAAAAGCATCAACTCCCCCCCCACACTGCCACTTGCTCCAGTAAAAGCATCAACTCCCCCCCCACACTGTCACTTGCTCCAGCAAAAGCACCAACTCCCCCCCCACACTGCCACTTGCTCCAGCAAAAGCATCAACTCCCCCCCCACACTGCCACTTGCTCCAGCAAAAGCATCAACTCCCCCCCCCCCCACACTGCCACTTGCTCCCGCAAAAGCATCAACTCCCCCCCCACACTGCCACTTGTTCCAGCAAAAGCACCAACTCCCCCCCCCCACACTGCCACTTGCTCCAGCAAAAGCATCAACTCCCCCCCCCCACACTGCCACTTGCTCCAGCAAAAGCATCAACTCCCCCCCCACACTGCCACTTGCTCCAGCAAAAGCACCAACTCCCCCCCCACACTGCCACTTGCTCCAGCAAAAGCATCAACTCCCCCCCCACACTGCCACTTGTTCCAGCAAAAGCACCAACTCCCCCCCACACTGCCACTTGCTCCAGCAAAAGCACCAACTCCCCCCCCACACTGTCACTTGTTCCAGTAAAAGCACCAACTCCCCCCCCCACACTGCCACTTGTTCCAGTAAAAGCATCAACTCCCCCCCCACACTGCCACTTGCTCCAGCAAAAGCATCAACTCCCCCCCCCACACTGCCACTTGCTCCAGCAAAAGCACCAACTCCCCCCCCACACTGCCACTTGCTCCAGCAAAAGCATCAACTCCCCCCCCACACTGCCACTTGTTCCAGCAAAAGCATCAACTCCCCCCCCACACTGCCACTTGTTCCAGCAAAAGCATCAACTCCCCCCCCACACTGCCACTTGCTCCAGGAAAAGCATCAACTCCCCCCCCACACTGCCACTTGCTCCAGTAAAAGCATCAACTCCCCCCCCACACTGTCACTTGCTCCAGTAAAAGCATCAACTCCCCCCCCCACACTGCCACTTGCTCCAGTAAAAGCATCAACTCCCCCCCCACACTGTCACTTGCTCCAGTAAAAGCACCAACTCCCCCCCCCACACTGCCACTTGCTCCAGCAAAAGCACCAACTCCCCCCCCACACTGCCACTTGCTCCAGCAAAAGCATCAACTCCCCCCCCACACTGTCACTTGTTCCAGCAAAAGCACCAACTCCCCCCCCACACTGCCACTTGTTCCAGCAAAAGCATCAACTCCCCCCCCACACTGCCACTTGTTCCAGCAAAAGCATCAACTCCCCCCCCACACTGCCACTTGCTCCAGGAAAAGCATCAACTCCCCCCCCACACTGCCACTTGCTCCAGTAAAAGCATCAACTCCCCCCCCCACACTGCCACTTGTTCCAGTAAAAGCATCAACTCCCCCCCCCACACTGTCACTTGTTCCAGCAAAAGCACCAACTCCCCCCCCCCACACTGCCACTTGTTCCAGTAAAAGCACCAACTCCCCCCCCACACTGCCACTTGTTCCAGGAAAAGCACCAACTCCCCCCCCCACACTGTCACTTGTTCCAGCAAAAGCATCAACTCCCCCCCCACACTGCCACTTGTTCCAGCAAAAGCATCAACTCCCCCCCCCCACACTGTCACTTGCTCCAGGAAAAGCATCAACTCCCCCCCCCACACTGACACTTGTTCCAGCAAAAGCATCAACTCCCCCCCCCACACTGCCACTTGCTCCAGGAAAAGCATCAACTCCCCCCCCACACTGTCACTTGTTCCAGCAAAAGCACCAACTCCCCCCCCACACTGCCACTTGCTCCAGTAAAAGCATCAACTCCCCCCCCACACACTGCCACTTGTTCCAGTAAAAGCATCAACTCCCCCCCCACACTGCCACTTGTTCCAGCAAAAGCATCAACTCCCCCCCCACACTGCCACTTGCTCCAGGAAAAGCATCAACTCCCCCCCCACACTGTCACTTGTTCCAGCAAAAGCACCAACTCCCCCCCCACACTGCCACTTGTTCCAGTAAAAGCATCAACTCCCCCCCACACTGCCACTTGCTCCAGGAAAAGCACCAACTCCCCCCCCACACTGCCACTTGTTCCAGTAAAAGCATCAACTCCCCCCCCCACACTGCCACTTGTTCCAGTAAAAGCACCAACTCCCCCCCCACACTGCCACTTGTTCCAGGAAAAGCACCAACTCCCCCCCCACACTGCCACTTGCTCCAGCAAAAGCACCAACTCCCCCCCACACTGCCACTTGCTCCAGCAAAAGCACCAACTCCACCCCCCACACTGTCACTTGTTCCAGTAAAAGCACCAACTCCCCCCCCCACACTGTCACTTGTTCCAGCAAAAGCATCAACTCCCCCCCCACACTGCCACTTGCTCCAGCAAAAGCATCAACTCCCCCCCCCCCACACTGCCACTTGTTCCAGCAAAAGCATCAACTCCCCCCCCACACTGTCACTTGCTCCAGCAAAAGCACCAACTCCCCCCCCACACTGTCACTTGCTCCAGCAAAAGCATCAACTCCCCCCCCACACTGCCACTTGCTCCAGGAAAAGCACCAACTCCCCCCCCCACACTGCCACTTGTTCCAGCAAAAGCACCAACTCCCCCCCCACACTGCCACTTGCTCCAGCAAAAGCACCAACTCCCCCCCCCACACTGCCACTTGTTCCAGGAAAAGCACCAACTCCCCCCCCCCACACTGCCACTTGCTCCAGCAAAAGCACCAACTCCCCCCCCCACACTGCCACTTGCTCCAGCAAAAGCACCAACTCCCCCCCCCACACTGACACTTGTTCCAGTAAAAGCATCAACTCCCCCCCCACACTGCCACTTGCTCCAGTAAAAGCATCAACTCCCCCCCCACACTGCCACTTGCTCCAGCAAAAGCATCAACTCCCCCCCCCCACACTGTCACTTGCTCCAGCAAAAGCACCAACTCCCCCCCCCACACTGACACTTGTTCCAGCAAAAGCACCAACTCCCCCCCCCACACTGCCACTTGCTCCAGCAAAAGCACCAACTCCCCCCCCACACTGCCACTTGCTCCAGCAAAAGCACCAACTTCCCCCCCCCACACTGCCACTTGCTCCAGCAAAAGCACCAACTCCCCCCCCACACTGCCACTTGCTCCAGCAAAAGCATCAACTCCCCCCCCCACACTGACACTTGCTCCAGCAAAAGCACCAACTACCCCCCCCACACTGCCACTTGCTCCAGCAAAAGCACCAACTCCCCCCCCACACTGCCACTTGCTCCAGGAAAAGCACCAACTCCCCCCCCACACACTGTCACTTACTCCAGCAAAAGCACCAACTCCCCCCCCACACTGTCACTTGTTCCAGCAAAAGCATCAACTCCCCCCCCACACTGCCACTTGCTCCAGCAAAAGCACCAACTTCCCCCCCCACACTGCCACTTGTTCCAGGAAAAGCACCAACTCCCCCCCCCCCACACTGCCACTTGCTCCAGCAAAAGCACCAACTCCCCCCCCACACTGCCACTTGCTCCAGCAAAAGCACCAACTCCCCCCCCACACTGCCACTTGTTCCAGGAAAAGCACCAACTCCCCCCCCCACACTGCCACTTGCTCCAGCAAAAGCACCAACTCCCCCCCCCCACACTGCCACTTGTTCCAGGAAAAGCACCAACTCCCCCCCCCCCACACTGCCACTTGTTCCAGGAAAAGCACCAACTCCCCCCCCACACTGCCACTTGCTCCAGCAAAAGCACCAACTCCCCCCCCCCACACTGTCACTTGTTCCAGCAAAAGCACCAACTCCCCCCCCACACTGCCACTTGCTCCAGCAAAAGCACCAACTCCCCCCCCACACTGTCACTTGCTCCAGGAAAAGCATCAACTCCCCCCCCACACTGCCACTTAAAAGCACCAACTCCCCCCCCACACTGTCACTTGCTCCAGTAAAAGCACCAACTCCCCCCCCACACACTGCCACTTGCTCCAGCAAAAGCACCAACTCCCCCCCCCCACACTGCCACTTGTTCCAGTAAAAGCATCAACTCCCCCCCCCCACACTGCCACTTGCTCCAGTAAAAGCACCAACTCCCCCCCCCACACTGTCACTTGCTCCAGCAAAAGCACCAACTCCCCCCCCCCACACTGCCACTTGTTCCAGGAAAAGCACCAACTCCCCCCCCACACTGCCACTTGTTCCAGCAAAAGCACCAACTCCCCCCCCCACACTGTCACTTGCTCCAGCAAAAGCACCAACTCCCCCCCCACACTGTCACTTGCTCCAGCAAAAGCATCAACTCCCCCCCCCACACTGCCACTTGTTCCAGCAAAAGCACCAACTCCCCCCCCCACACTGCCACTTGTTCCAGTAAAAGCACCAACTCCCCCCCACACTGCACTTGTTACAGCAAAAGCACCAACTCCCCCCCCACACTGACACTTGCTCCAGTAAAAGCACCAACTCCCCCCCCCACACTGCCACTTGCTCCAGGAAAAGCACCAACTCCCCCCCCCCACACTGCCACTTGTTACAGCAAAAGCACCAACTCCCCCCCCCACACTGACACTTGCTCCAGTAAAAGCACCAACTCCCCCCCCACACTGCCACTTGTTCCAGGAAAAGCACCAACTCCCCCCCCCACACTGCCACTTGTTACAGCAAAAGCACCAACTCCCCCCCCACACTGACACTTGCTCCAGTAAAAGCACCAACTCCCCCCCCACACTGCCACTTGTTCCAGGAAAAGCACCAACTCCCCCCCCACACTGCCACTTGTTCCAGGAAAAGCACCAACTCCCCCCCCACACTGACACTTGCTCCAGTAAAAGCACCAACTCCCCCCCCACACTGACACTTGTTCCAGGAAAAGCACCAACTCCCCCCCCACACTGCCACTTGTTCCAGGAAAAGCACCAACTCCCCCCCCCACACTGCCACTTGTTCCAGGAAAAGCACCAACTCCCCCCCCCACACTGCACTTGCTCCAGCAAAAGCACCAACTCCCCCCCCCACACTGCCACTTGTTCCAGTAAAAGCATCAACTCCCCCCCCCCACACTGTCACTTGTTCCAGCAAAAGCATCAACTCCACCCCCCACACTGCCACTTGTTTCCAGCAAAAGCATCAACTCCCCCCCCCACCACTGCCACTTGTTCCAGTAAAAGCATCAACTCCCCCCCCCCACACTGCCACTTGCTCCAGCAAAAGCATCAACTCCCCCCCCCACACTGCCACTTGCTCCAGCAAAAGCATCAACTCCCCCCCCACACTGCCACTTGTTCCAGGAAAAGCATCAACTCCCCCCCCACACTGCCACTTGTTCCAGCAAAAGCATCAACTCCCCCCCCCACACTGCCACTTGCTCCAGCAAAAGCATCAACTCCCCCCCCCACACCTGCCACTTGCTCCAGCAAAAGCATCAACTCCCCCCCCCACACTGCCACTTGTTCCAGTAAAAGCACCAACTCCCCCCCCCCACACTGCCACTTGCTCCAGTAAAAGCACCAACTCCCCCCCCACACACTGCCACTTGCTCCAGTAAAAGCACCAACTCCCCCCCCCACACTGCCACTTGTTCCAGGAAAAGCACCAACTCCCCCCCCCACACTGCCACTTGTTCAGTAAAAGCATCAACTCCCCCCCCCACACTGCCACTTGTTCCAGGAAAAGCACCAACTCCCCCCCCCCACACTGCCACTTGCTCCAGGAAAAGCATCAACTCCCCCCCCCACACTGCCACTTGTTCCAGCAAAAGCACCAACTCCCAACCCCCCCCCACACTGCCACTTGTTCCAGGAAAAGCACCAACTCCCCCCCCCACACTGCCACTTGCTCCAGGAAAAGCATCAACTCCCCCCCCCCACACTGCCACTTGTTCCAGCAAAAGCATCAACTCCCCCCCCCACACTGCCACTTGTTCCAGCAAAAGCATCAACTCCCCCCCCACACTGTCACTTGCTCCAGTAAAAGCACCAACTCCCCCCCACACTGCCACTTGCTCCAGGAAAAGCATCAACTCCCCCCCCACACTGTCACTTGCTCCAGGAAAAGCATCAACTCCCCCCCCCACACTGCCACTTGCTCCAGCAAAAGCATCAACTCCCCCCCCACACTGCCACTTGTTCCAGGGAAAAGCATCAACTCCCCCCCCACACTGCCACTTGTTCCAGCAAAAGCATCAACTCCCCCCCCACACTGCCACTTGCTCCAGCAAAAGCATCAACTCCCCCCCCCCACACTGCCACTTGCTCCAGCAAAAGCATCAACTCCCCCCCCCACACTGCCACTTGTTCCAGTAAAAGCACCAACTCCCCCCCCACACCTGCCACTTGTTCCAGGAAAAGCACCAACTCCCCCCCCCACACTGCCACTTGCTCCAGGAAAAGCACCAACTCCCCCCCCCACACTGCCACTTGTTCCAGTAAAAGCACCAACTCCCCCCCCACACTGCCACTTGCTCCAGGAAAAGCATCAACTCCCCCCCCACACTGCCACTTGTTCCAGTAAAAGCATCAACTCCCCCCCCACACTGCCACTTGTTCCAGCAAAAGCATCAACTCCCCCCCCCACACTGTCACTTGTTCCAGCAAAAGCATCAACTCCCCCCCCCACACTGCCACTTGCTCCAGGAAAAGCATCAACTCCCCCCCCACACTGCCACTTGTTCCAGTAAAAGCATCAACTCCCCCCCCACACTGCCACTTGTTCCAGCAAAAGCATCAACTCCCCCCCCCACACTGTCACTTGTTCCAGCAAAAGCATCAACTCCCCCCCCCCCACACTGCCACTTGCTCCAGCAAAAGCATCAACTCCCCCCCCACACTGCCACTTGCTCCAGCAAAAGCATCAACTCCCCCCCCACACTGCCACTTGCTCCAGCAAAAGCATCAACTCCCCCCCCCACACTGCCACTTGCTCCAGTAAAAAGCATCAACTCCCCCCCCCACACTGCCACTTGTTCCAGCAAAAGCATCAACTCCCCCCCCCACACTGCCACTTGCTCCAGCAAAAGCAGCAACTCCCCCCCCCACACTGCCACTTGTTCCAGCAAAAGCACCAACTACTCCCCCCCCACACACTGCCACTTGCTCCAGCAAAAGCATCAACTCCCCCCCCCCACACTGCCACTTGCTCCAGGAAAAGCATCAACTCCCCCCCACACTGCCACTTGCTCCAGTAAAAGCATCAACTCCCCCCCCCACACTGCCACTTGCTCCAGTAAAAGCATCAACTCCCCCCCCCACACTGCCACTTGCTCCAGCAAAAGCATCAACTCCCCCCCACACTGCCACTTGCTCCAGCAAAAGCATCAACTCCCCCCCCCCACACTGCCACTTGCTCCAGGAAAAGCATCAACTCCCCCCCCCCACACTGTCACTTGCTTCAGTAAAAGCATCAACTCCCCCCCCCCACACTGCCACTTGTTCCGTAAAAGCACCAACTCCCCCCCCCACACTGCCACTTGCTCCAGCAAAAGCATCAACTCCCCCCCCCACACTGCCACTTGCTCCAGCAAAAGCATCAACTCCCCCCCACACTGACACTTGCTCCAGGAAAAGCATCAACTCCCCCCCCCCACACTGCCACTTGCTCCAGTAAAAGCATCAACTCCCCCCCCCACACTGCCACTTGCTCCAGCAAAAGCATCAACTCCCCCCCCCACACTGCCACTTGCTCCAGGAAAAGCATCAACTCCCCCCCCCACACTGTCACTTGCTTCAGTAAAAGCATCAACTCCCCCCCCCACACTGCCACTTGCTCCAGCAAAAGCATCAACTCCCCCCCCCACACTGCCACTTGCTCCAGCAAAAGCATCAACTCCCCCCCCCCCACACTGCCACTTGCTCCAGCAAAAGCATCAACTCCCCCCCCCCCACACTGCCACTTGCTCCAGGAAAAGCATCAACTCCCCCCCACACTGCCACTTGCTCCAGTAAAAGCATCAACTCCCCCCCCCACACTGCCACTTGCTCCAGTAAAAGCATCAACTCCCCCCCCCCACACTGCCACTTGCTCCAGCAAAAGCATCAACTCCCCCCCCCACACTGCCACTTGCTCCAGTAAAAGCATCAACTCCCCCCCCCACACTGCCACTTGCTCCAGTAAAAGCATCAACTCCCCCCCCCACACTGCCACTTGCTCCAGCAAAAGCATCAACTCCCCCCCCACACTGCCACTTGCTCCAGCAAAAGCATCAACTCCCCCCCCCACACTGCCACTTGCTCCAGCAAAAGCATCAACTCCCCCCCCCCACACTGCCACTTGCTCCAGCAAAAGCATCAACTCCCCCCCCACACTGCCACTTGCTCCAGCAAAAGCATCAACTCCCCCCCCACACTGCCACTTGCTCCAGTAAAAGCATCAACTCCCCCCCCCACACTGACACTTACTCCAGCAAAAGCATCAACTCCCCCCCCACTCTGACACTTGTTCCAGCAAAAGCATCAACTCCCCCCCCACTCTGACACTTGTTCCAGCAAAAGCATCAAACTCCCCCCCCCACACTGCCACTTGCTCCAGCAAAAGCATCAACTCCCCCCCCACACTGACACTTGCTCCAGCAAAAGCACCAACTCCCCCCCCACACTGCCACTTGCTGCAGTAAAAGCATCAACTCCCCCCCCACACTGCCACTTGCTCCAGCAAAAGCATCAACTCCCCCCCCCACACTGTCACTTGTTCCAGCAAAAGCATCAACTCCCCCCCCACACTGTCACTTGTTCCAGTAAAAGCACCAACTCCCCCCCCCCACACTGCCACTTGCTCCAGGAAAAGCACCAACTCCCCCCCCACACTGCCACTTGCTCCAGCAAAAGCATCAACTCCCCCCCCACACTGTCACTTGTTCCAGTAAAAGCATCAACTCCCCCCCCACACTGCCACTTGTTCCAGTAAAAGCACCAACTCCCCCCCCCCCACACTGCCACTTGCTCCAGGAAAAGCACCAACTCCCCCCCCACACTGCCACTTGCTCCAGCAAAAGCATCAACTCCCCCCCCACACTGCCACTTGCTCCAGCAAAAGCATCAACTCCCCCCCCCCCACACTGCCACTTGCTCCAGCAAAAGCATCAACTCCCCCCCCACACTGCCACTTGCTCCAGCAAAAGCATCAACTCCCCCCCCACACTGCCACTTGCTCCAGCAAAAGCATCAACTCCCCCCCCACACTGCCACTTGCTCCAGCAAAAGCACCAACTCCCCCCCCACACTGTCACTTGTTCCAGGAAAAGCACCAACTCCCCCCCCACACTGTCACTTGCTCCAGTAAAAGCACCAACTCCCCCCCCACACTGCCACTTGCTCCAGCAAAAGCACCAACTCCCCCCCCCACACTGTCACTTGTTCCAGGAAAAGCACCAACTCCCCCCCCCACACTGCCACTTGCTCCAGGAAAAGCACCACTCCCCCCCCCACACTGTCACTTGCTCCAGTAAAAGCATCAACTCCCCCCCCCACACTGCCACTTGCTCCAGTAAAAGCACCAACTCCCCCCCCCACACTGCCACTTGCTTCAGGAAAAGCACCAACTCCCCCCCCCACACTGCCACTTGCTCCAGGAAAAGCACCAACTCCCCCCCCACACTGTCACTTGTTCCAGTAAAAGCATCAACTCCCCCCCCCCCACACTGCCACTTGCTCCAGTAAAAGCATCAACTCCCCCCCCCACACTGTCACTTGCTCCAGTAAAAGCACCAACTCCCCCCCCACACTGCCACTTGCTCCAGTAAAAGCACCAACTCCCCCCCCACACTGCCACTTGCTCCAGGAAAAGCATCAACTCCCCCCCCACACTGTCACTTGCTCCAGTAAAAGCATCAACTCCCCCCCCCCACACTGCCACTTGCTCCAGGAAAAGCATCAACTCCCCCCCCCTCACTGCCACTTGCTCCAGGAAAAGCATCAACTCCCCCCCCCACACTGACACTTGCTCCAGCAAAAGCATCAACTCCCCCCCCACACTGCCACTTGCTCCAGCAAAAGCATCAACTCCCCCCCCACACTGCCACTTGCTCCAGCAAAAGCATCAACTCCCCCCCCACACTGTCACTTGCTCCAGTAAAAGCATCAACTCCCCGCCCACACTGCCACTTGCTCCAGCAAAAGCATCAACTCCCCCCCCACACTGCCACTTGCTCCAGTAAAAGCATCAACTCCCCCCCACACACTGCCACTTGCTCCAGCAAAAGCATCAACTCCCCCCCCACACTGCCACTTGCTCCAGCAAAAGCATCAACTCCCCCCCCACACTGCCACTTGCTCCAGCAAAAGCACCAACTCCCCCCCCCCACACTGCCACTTGCTCCAGTAAAAGCATCAACTCCCCCCCCCACACTGCCACTTGCTCCAGCAAAAGCACCAACTCCCCCCCCCACACTGTCACTTGCTCCAGCAAAAGCACCAACTCCCCCCCCCACACTGTCACTTGCTCCAGCAAAAGCATCAACTCCCCCCCCCACACTGTCACTTGCTCCAGCAAAAGCACCAACTCCCCCCCCACACTGCCACTTGCTCCAGCAAAAGCATCAACTCCCCCCCCCACACTGCCACTTGCTCCAGGAAAAGCACCAACTCCCCCCCCCCACACTGCCACTTGCTCCAGGAAAAGCACCAACTCCCCCCCCACACTGCCACTTGCTCCAGGAAAAGCACCAACTCCCCCCACACACTGCCACTTGCTCCAGGAAAAGCACCAACTCCCCCCCCACACTGCCACTTGCTCCAGGAAAAGCATCAACTCCCCCCCCACACTGCCACTTGCTCCAGCAAAAGCACCAACTCCCCCCCCCCCACTGCCAAGCAAGCAATAGCAAAGCCCAGAGACCGTGATCTAGAGTCCATCAAAAATTACTGTCCATCCCAACAGCTCAGACAGGCCCTCTGTCACTAGTGAGGGAGAACGAGATATCTCTCCTGCCACATTGGGGGGGTGGGGGGGCTGTTTTCAGCTCAGCTGGCTTGAGAATGACAAACTCTCTCACTATAGAGAGAGATCACTCCGGTACAGAGACCTCCAACAGCTGTGCCTGCTGTATTGATGATTCAATCTCTCAACGGTTCCAGTGACCTGACACTGTCTGAAATTATGATGAAAGAAAGGTCAACCTTAGTTTTCAGAAAGGAACTGGATAAATATCAACCAATAGTAAATCAGGGCAACTGGACTTGCTGTGTTATCTAGAAGAAGTTTTGCCACTCATCTGAAAGGCTTCTTCAGTTCTGATCCGTGGTGGTAGTTTTCTGGTTTATGAACTGAGTTGTTTAAGGGTATAGCAATCACATTTGGGCTGTTAAGAGTTGTAGAGGTAATGAGAGAGTCACTAGACTTTCTCTGCGTGAATGGAGGTGTGAACTGTTGTGGAGGTGGCCGGGTGGAGATGTTAGGACTGCACTGTAAGTAGCTGATAGGTGGTGTCGTACCCCACACCCTCTGCTCAGGGGTGGGTTTTCCAGTTTGACAAAGCTGGCTTCTTTAGCCCCTCTTTCAAACCATCTGTGCTCCCTGTCCAAAATGCGCACATTGTTATCATCAAAGGAGTGTCCCTTATCCTCTAGGTGTAGATATACAGATGGGTCTTGACCTGAGGTGTTAGCCCTCCTACGTTGGGCCATCGGTTTGTGAAGTGGTTGTTTTGTCTCACCGATATTCAGATCAGTGCCGTTCTCACTGCATTGGATAGCAGATACAATATTGCTCTATTGTAAATGCCCTGTTAATGAGAGAGGTCAGAGAAGAATGGCCAAACTGGTTCAAGCTGACAGTAACCCAAAAAAAGCATGAATAAAATGGAAGGATATGGACATAGTGTAAGCAGAAGGGGTTAGTTTAGTTGCCTATTTGATTACTAATTTAATTGTCTGGCACAACATTGTGGGCTGAAGGGCCTGTTCCTTTGCTCGTCTATGTTACAACAGTGGTGTGCAGAAGAGTATCTCTGAATGCACAACACAGTGAACCTTGAAGTGGACGGGCTACGGCAGCAGAACAAACACTCAGTGGCCACGTTATTATTTAAAGGTGGCACCTGATAATGTGGCCACCGAGTGCAATTGTAGCAAGTCAAAGGCCTATGAGAAAAGAAATGGGGGGAATGGGTCGATCCGTACAGCTTCCCGCTTAGGATGGCACTACTGAAGGCAGGCGATAGCTCACTGGTTGTTCGAAAGGTAAGAAATTTGACTAAAAACATAAATAATAACACCTTTCCTGAAGTAAATTGTGGTAGGCCATCGCTGTGAACAGAGGCAAAGAGCATTCGGGAGATGAGCCGTGCTGGTACTTGGCATATGGGATTGGAGTGAGCAATTCAGAGAGGACATTTGGTGCCCAGCTAACTCTAAGCTCACTTGAGAACGGCTTTGGGCTGGGCACCAAGGTCTAGGCCCAGAGCGTATCACTGCAGTGGGGCCCTGGTCCTAATGTGGGGCACCACGTAAATGCTGGCCCAGATAGACTGGAAAGGCAGGGTGTCGGGACAGGAGGTGATGGATGGGTCATTATTATTCCCCACTGAGGCTGTGAGACTGCTCCGATTGCTACGCTTCATGTTGTGAGCTTTGCGGCGATTTACCCCGCTAATGTGAGGAACTGAGACCCAGGCTTTGGGCCTACTGCAGGCTGCTCTGGAGATTCAAATCTAAGGACTGCATTTGGTTCGGAATGCAGTCGTGGCTTGCCTCTGCTGTTCGCATGAGTTGTGTTTTTGGTTCGGAATGCAGTCGTGGCTTGCCTCTGCTGTTCGCATGAGTTGTGTTTTAATTCTTTCTCTCTGTGCACTAGGTTTTGGCCTTTTTTCTTTAATAGGGTTCTTTTGGGCTTTCTTGCTTCATGGCTGTCTTTAAGTAGACAAATCTCAAGGTGGTATAATTTATAGATTCTTTTTATATTAAATGTACTTTGAATCTTTACCATAGAGTAGGAACAGACTGAGTGTGTTATCGGACTCAGAGAACAGGAGCGACTCGCTGGAGGAATAAAGATATCACCCGCAGTTAGGTGACTCATACTCGAACTGAGAGCGGCCAACCATTCATGGTTTTAATAAAATGATGCATCATGGAGCAGAAGGAGTTCACTGACGTGCACTCACACACTCTCGTGCCTTATCACGAGTTACCGAAAATCAGAGTCTTTCCAAATGACTGAGACTGTGCCACACACATCCTCGTGAGAACCTCAGCTTTGTCGTCTCTCAGGTACCTCTTGAACTGTAATGTTGGCAACGTCACAACAGGGTAAAACCCCACCATTGAGCACATCTACGCGAAACTCTGTCACAGGAAAGGAGCATCCATCATCAGGGACCCCTACCGTCCAGAACGTGCTCTCTTCTCACTGGGAAGAAGGTTCAGGAGCCTCAGGACTCGCACCACCATGTTCAGGAACTGTTACAATACCTCAACATTCAGACTCCGGAACCAGAGGGGATAACTTCTCTCACTCCATCATTGAAATGTTCCCACAACTGAAGGACTCTTTTATCTCATATCCTCTATTTATTTATTATTACTTTTTGTATTTGTAGCTTGTTTTCTGCACTCTGGTTAGGCGGTCTTTCATTGACTCTTATGGCTATTATTCTATAGATTTACTGAGTATACCAACAAGAAAATGAATCTTGGGGTAGTATATGGTGAGATGTATATGTATGTACTTTGATAATAAATTTACCTTGAACTTCAGCCTGCTGACTGCAAGCTCCCCCAGATGAGCCAGGGTTGGACAATCAGTTTCAGAGGTATTTAGAGTGTTGACCAGGGCTCCATGAAAGACAAACTAGAGTCAGTAGAAGTTGTTTACTTGGATTTTCAGAAGGTCTTTGACAAGGTGCTGCACAAGAGCCCATGGTATTAAAAGAAAGATACCAACCTGGATCTAGCTGGAATAAAGGGAGTCTTTTCTGGTTGGCAGCCAGTGACTAGTGGTGTTCCATAGGGGTCAGAGTTGAATCCCCTACTTTTCAGGTTGAATGTCAACGATTTGGATGACTGAATCAATATGACTGGTGAGCAGTTTTGGGTGCCTTATCTGAGAAATAATGTGCTGGCTTTGGAGAGGGTCCAGAGGAAGTTCATGAGTATGATTCCAGGAATGAAAGGGCTAACATATAACGAGTGCTTGACTCTGGGCCTGTACTCGCTGGAGTTTAGAAGAATGAAGGGGGAAAGTCTCATTGAAACCTATCAAGTATTGGAAGGCCTAGATAGAGTGGAATGTGGAGAGGATGTTTCCAATAGAGGGCACAGCATCTAAATGGTGGAACATTCTTTTAGAAAAAAGATGAGAAATTTCTTTATCCAAAGGGTGGTAAATCTGTGGAATTCATTGCCAGAGATGGTTGTAGAGACCAAATCATTGGGTGTATTTAAAGTGGGAGTTGGTAGGTTCTTGATTAGTAGGGGTGTCAAATGTAATTGGGAGAAGGCAGGAGAATAGGATTGACAGATACTGTAATAAATCAGCCATGATGGAATGGTAGATTAGACTCGGAGCTGAGTGGCCTAATTTTGCTCCTGTGTCTTATGGTCTAACTGTGCTTGTGGGATCCTTTAAATCTGCCATAAATTTCAGAAGCATCTCTGTTTGGATCATGTCTGAGAATGGGTGCATCTAACTGTGCTGCACTGCCCATTGCTGTATTGGAAATATCAGTCTTTATCAGGTGTTTGATTGTTAAGTCACAACCTGCTTACTTTCTTACTGCCTGTTACGCCGCTGGCGTTCGGGGCCAGCAATGAAGATCTTCCATCTCTGACGATGGTCAGGGCTTCCTTCAATCGTGACGCCATCGTCGGCACGGTTGTGTAGTCTGCAGTACGGGTGACTTTGTCAAACTGCTAACTTGCCTATTTCCATAGCTCTCCATACCCCTCCCATGTCTTCAATCGTGACAGCAGCCTCCTCTCGGTTTTCACCATCGTCGGCACGGTAGTGTAGTCTGCAGTACGGGTGACCCGTGCTCAATTCCCGTCACTGCCCGTAAGGAGTTTCCATGTTCTCCCCGTGACCGCGTGGGTTTCACACGGTACAGAGATGTACCAGTTAGTAGGTTAATTGGTCAGTGCAAATTGTACTGTGATTAGGCTAGGGTTAAAAATCGGAGGATTGTTGGGTAATGCGGCTCAAAGGACCAGAAGGACTTTTTAATAAATAAAGTCCCGGGTGGAGACTCAGGAATACCGTCACACTCGGGTGTAGAAGGATTCTTCATTGCTGTCTCCGTAACAATTTTGTCGGCCCTGAGCTGAACCTCTGAGCCTGGAGGACCAGTGGATCACTTTGAGTCTGGCCTCTACCCTTCGACTTGCTTGGCATCTGTGACCTTACCAAGACCCGACTACAGCCAGCATAGCTCTCTGAGTCAGTAAGGCATGCAAGTCTCCAAATCCTAGGACAGGATTGCGGTCCGCTTGGAAGTCATAACCTGCTTACACTGTGATAATTCACATCTTCGAGATAAATACCAATTTCCAAAGGAAATCGAATATGCATTTATAACCGGGCCGCTGGGCTCCTCCTTTCGCCGTGCCATGGTAGCATCGCGGTTAGCATAATGTTTTACAACACCAGTGATCTGGGTTCAATTCCCCCCACTGTATGTAATAAGTTTGTAATTCTCCCTGTGGTCGCCTCCCATATCTGAATGGGTGATTTGTGAACATGCTGTTAGTGCTGGAGGTTTGGTGACACTTGCTGCTGCTGCCACTATATTCTCACTGTGGTGGCATGTTTCTGGAGATACATCACGGCGTAGGCCTTTCTGGCTGTTTGAGCTGATTAAACCCTAGCCTGACTACGGGACAATTTGCAATCACCAACTTCTCACTTGCTGCTGCTGGAGGAAGATGTCTGCAAATGACTGTCTCTCTCTCTCTTTCTCTCCACCACGGGTCCTGTGTTCAAAGTTTCTCCCCCATCGGAGGATAGTGCCAGAGTTCTGGGTTTTAGGCAAGGTTTAATCAAAGAACAGTAGGTTTTGGGACGGTGAGAGGAAACCCACACGGTCACCGGGAGAACGTACAAATTCCTTACAGACAGCGGTGGGAATTGAACCTGAGTCACTGGCGTTGTGCTAACCACTATGCTACCCGGCCATCCTAAGATGGTTGTTGACTCATACAGCGTATTTCGCTGTCTACTTTGAAATGCGTCTGACAAATAAACTAATCTTTAAGTAAGGGGAACATTTAGTTCTGGTTACCACTAAGTGGGGATCTCGGGGATTACTGGGTTGTTGGAATGCCCCTGTGGAGTAGGAGGCTGGCTTCTTGTAGCAGTGGGTGACACCCAGTGGACAGTGTGTGACAGTGCAGCTTTTCCTGTCAGTGGCAATGCGGTCATAGCAGATTTACATCGTATACAGATTAAATTACTGATCACTTGTACATGGGCTGTGCTGGCTGTTAATGCAAACGATGCACTTCACTCTAAGGATGTGCTGGCGGTAGGAGTGCCACCACACAGCATAGCATGCCCACAACATTCACAAGCAACAACATCCCACCCATATGCACACATACGGGTCTCCAATCCCAGGACAAAGTCCTTAGTCCCAATCTCTGAGACAACTGCTGTAGTAGCAGCCCAATTCTTATTGAGCAAGGCAAATTATTGACATGGGAGGTACGAGAGTGTATTGGAGGAATCAACTCAGCCGCAGAATAGTTCATCTGCTGCTCAAGTCTTCCTCCGTAATCATTAGCCTGGTCGGACTCTTCCCAGCCAGCCTCCTCTCTGTAAACATGAGGTCATTTGGAGTTCGTCTGAACGCATCCCACTTACATCATATCTTTAACTTATTGCTACTAGTGCTTACTGGCCTAACCCTGTTTAAGCAATGCCTCAATTTGCAAATTTTCTTCCTCGTTTCCAAATCGTACCATGATCTTCTCCCTCCAATATCACTGCTGTGAGTTTGAGGAGATTTGGTATGTCACCAAAGACGCTCAATTTTTTTAAAACGGATATACCATTAGAGTATTCTAACTGGCTGCATCACCATCTGGTATGGGGGGGGGGGGAGTCACTGCTCAGGATTGAAATAAGCTATAGAAAGTTGTAAAAATTAGTCAGCTCCATTATGGGCACTAGCTTCCCCAGCATTCAGGACATTTTCAAGGAGTAATGCCTCAAAAAGGTGGCATCTGTCATTAAGGACCCCCAGCACCCAGGACGTGCCCCCTTCTCATTGCTACCATCAGGGAGGAGGTACAGGAGCCTGAAGGCACACACTCAACGATTCAGGAACAGCTTCTTCCCTCTGCCATCAGGGAGGAGGTACAGGAGCCTGAAGACACACACTCAACGATTCAGGAACAGCTTCTTCCCTCTGCCATCCGATTTCAAAATGGACATTGAACTCATGAACAGTGTATAAATATAACATACACTAAGTATATAAATTTACTTTAATCTAGTTCTTAGTATGTATTGCAACGTACAGGCTGTTGCATAAACACAAATTTCACAAAATGCCAGTGATATTAAACCTGATTCTGATTTACTCCAATTCTGTTGATTCCCAAGATCTATTGTTCCAGTATCGTAGGCCATGTTTTTAAACAATTGTCTCTCCAATACTTGCACATCCCTCTGCTCCTGCATCATTTAGTACTGTATCCCCTCTATCCTTCCATACCTTATATCAGATGACACTCAAATAGAAGTTATTGCAGATAGTGAAGAAAGTAATTTAAAAAAACTACAAGGGGATTTTGATCAGCTAGGTAAGGGGACCAAGGAATGACCTATATTAATCAATGCCTCTATTATTATACTGAGCACAATGCATCAGTTCACATAAACACAAGAGATTCTACGGATGCTGGAAATCCAGAGCAACACACACAAAATGCTGGAGGAACTCAGCAGGTCAGGCAGCATCCATGGAAATGAATGAACAGTTGATTTTTCGGGCTGAAGCCCTCATCAGGACCAAAACCACCTCTCATATCTTCACACTGAATTTAATTTGCCCCTCCCTTGGAATTGGAATTGATTCATTATTGCTACATGCAGTGAAATTCTTGCCTTAAAATGATTAACCAAGACGTTGAGTAGTACAGGATAAAACATCGAGGATATCTTCATGCTGCTTTAAAAAGGCAGCACCTATCATAACACCATAAGGTAGAGGAGCAGAATTAGGCCATTTGGCCCATTGAGTCTGCTCCACCATTTCATTATGGCTGATCTATTTTCCCTCTCAGCCTCAAACTCCTGCCTCCTCCCTGTATCCCTTCATGCCCTGACTAATCAGGAATATATCAGCCTCTGCCTTAAATATACCCAATGACTTGGGCCTCCAAAGCCGTCTGTGGCAACGAATTCCACAGATTCATCACCCTCAGGCTAAAGAAATTCCTCCTCTGTTCTAAAAGGATGCCTCTCTGTCCTGAGGTTGTGTCCTGTTGTCCGTAGGGAACGTCCTCTCCACACCTACTCTATTGAGGCCTTTCAGTTTTTGATAGATTTCAAAGAGGTCATTCCTCATTCTTCTGAATTTCAGCGAGTACAGGCCCAGAGCCGTCAAATACTCCTCATATTCAATCTTAGAATCATTTTTGTTAACTTCCTATGAACTGTTTCCAATGTCAGCACATCCTCAGCATTCATAACACACCGCCTTTTCATTGCTACCATCAAGTAGGAGGTACAAGAGCCTGAAGACACACATTCAACATTTTGGAAAGGCTTCTTCCCCTCTACCATCAGATGCTGTTTATTTATTTATGGATACGGCACAGTAACAGGACCCACCGACCCAGTGAGCCCGTACTGTTCCCAATTACACTCATGTGACCAATGAACCTAATCCCCCCCCCCTTCCTGTATTCCCCACTCTGTCCATCTACCTCTTCTCACCTGCCTATCATTTTCCCCTGGGTCTCCCCTTCCCCTTCTCCTATGGTCCCCTCTCCTTTCCTTCCTCTGCAGCTCTTGACGTTCACCTGGCTTCACCTATTGCTTTCCAGCTAGCCTCCTTTCCCCCAACCCCCACCATTTATTCCTCTTCCTTCTCAGTCCTGATGAAGTGTCTTGACCTGAAATGTTGACTGTTTATTTATTTCATTATATAAGATATTGGAGCAGAAGTAGGCCATTTGGCCCATTGAGACTGTTCTGCCATTCAATCATGGGCTGATCCAACACTTCCAGTCATCCCCACTCCCTTGCTTTCACCCCATACCCTTTGATGCCCTGGCTAATCAAGAACCTATCTATCTCTGCCTTAATTACACCCAATGACTTGGCCTCCACAGCTACTCATGAATGGACGTCCTTCAATCCTGAAGTTGTGCCCTCTTGTCCCAGATTCCCCTACCATGGGAAATAACTTTGCCATATCTAATCTGTTCAGCCCTTTAACATTCTGAATGTTTCTATAAGATCCCCCTCATTCTCCTGAACTCCAGGGAATACAGCCCAAGAGCTGCCAGACATTCCTTTTATGGTAACCCTCTCATTCCTGGAATCATTCTTGTGAATCTTCTCTGAATCCTCACCAATGTCAGTATATCCTTTCTAAAATGAGCCCAAAACTGCACACAATACTCCAAGTGGGTCTCATGAGTGCCTTATAGAACCTCAACATCACATCCCTGCTCTTATATTCTATACTTCTAGAAATGAATGCCAACATTCCATTTGCCTTCTTCACCACCGACTCAACCTGGAGGTTAACCTTTAGGGTATCCTGCACAAGGAGTCCCAAATCCGTTTGCATCTCTGCATTTTGAATTCTCTCCCCATCTAGATAATAGTCTGCCCGTTTATTTCTTCCACCAAAGTGCATGACCATACACTTTCCAACATTGTATTTCGTTTGCCACTTCTTTGCCCATTCCCCTGAACTATCTAAGTCTCTGTTTCCTCAACACTGCCCACTCCTCCACCTATCTTTGTATCATCAGCAAATTTAGCCACAAATTCCTTAATACTGTAATCCAAACCATTGACATCCATTGTAAAAAGCAGCGGTCCCAACACCGATCGCTATGGAACTCCACTGGTAACCGGCAGCCAGCCAGAATAGGATCCCTTTATTCCCACTCTCTGTTTTCTGCTGATCAGCCAATGTTCCACCCACGCTAGTAACTTCCCTGTAGTTCCAAGGACTCTTACCTTGCTAAGCACCCTCATGTGTGGCACCTTGTCAAAGGCCTTCTGAAAATCCAAGCATACCATGTCTACTGCATCTCCTTTGTCTACCCTGCTCGTAATTTCCTCAAAAAATTGCAGAAGGTTTGTCGGGCAAGATTTTCCTTTCAGGAAACCATGCTGGTTTTGGCCTATCTTGTCCTGTGCCTCCAGGTACTCCGTAATCTCATCCCTAACAATCGATTCCAACACCTTCCCAACCACTGATGTCAGACTAACAGGTCTATAGTTTCCTTTCTGCTGCCTCCCACCCTTCTTAAATAGCGGAGTAACATTTGCAATTTTCCATCATCCGGTACAATGCCAGAATCTATTGATTCTTGAAAGATCATTGTTAATGCCTCCACAATCTCTCCAGCTACTTCCTTCAGAACCTGAGGGTGCATTCCATCAGGTCCAGGAGATTTATTCACCCTCAGACCATTGAGCTTCCTGAGCACCTTCTCAGTTGTAATTTTCACTGCACAAACTTCACTTCCCTGACACTCCTGAATGTCCGGAGTACTGCAGATGTCTTCCACTGTGAAGACTACGCATTCAGTTCCTCTGCCATCTCTGCATCTCTCATTACAATATCTCCAGCATCATTTTGTATTGGTCCTATATATATCCTCGATTCTCTTTTACCCTTTATATACTTAAAAAAGCTTTTAATATCTTCTTTGGTATTAGTCACTAGCTTCCTTTCATAATTCATCTTTTCCTTCCTAATGACCTTCTTAGTTTCCTTCTGCAAGTTTTTAAAAGCTCCCCAGTCCTCTATCTTCCCACTAGCTCTGGCTTCCCTGTATGGCCTCTCTTTTGCTTTTACTTTGGCTCTGACTTCACTTGTCAGCCACGGTAGTGTCCTTCTTCCCTTTGAAAATTTCTTCTTATTTGGAATAAATCTGTCTTGCTCTTCCCTCGTATTTCACAACACAGAGAGCGAAAGACTTGGCCTAACCTTAAACAAAAAGAAAACTGAAGTAATGGGAATATCAAAGAAACCTGATATCCCAGACTGTAGGATCGTATTGGGAAAAGAAATCCTGAAACAAGTTCACAACTTCAAGTACCTTGGATCATGGGTAACAACTGATGGCAAATGTGAAATAGACATAAAAGCAAGAATAGCAATGGCAAGAACAGCATTTACAGAAATGAGAAACATCCTAACGAACAAGAAAACAGCAATTGACATCCGCCTTAGAACTCTGAGCTGCTACATTCTTCCTATATTGATGTATGGCAGCGAGTCATGGACCATCACAAATGCAATGGAAAAAGAATCAATGCAGCAGAGATGTGGTTCCCCAGAAGAATGCTATGCATATCGTATACGGACAGGATCACCAACGAAGAGGTTCTACAGAGAACGAAAACAAAACGTACATTACTTAAAAAAAAGAGAAAACAGCAATCAAAATTCTTTGGACACAGCATGCAAAGAGAGACATTAGAACATTTAGTTACAACTGGAAAGCCGGAAGAGAAGCAGAGGCAGATAGACAATGAAAATGAGAGATGGATTAACATCATGGTTAGAAACGGGAGGCAACAACTACAATTCGGAGGGTCAGGGACCGTGATGGATGGAGAGACATGATCGCTCACGCCGAACGGCAAGGCACCTGAACAAATTTACTGTACTTGCAACAAGTGACTCTGGTAGTCTGTAACACACAAAGGCCATTGGCAAGCCGGGGTGTAGTAGTATTCAGCTGCCCAACAGCCCTAGGGAAGAAGCTGAATTTCAGTCTTACTGTCTTGGCTAAGATGTTTCTGTGTCTCCTACCAGAGGGCAGGAGATCGAACAGTTTCCAGGATGGGATCGGAGCTGAGCACCTCCAATCCGTCCACCACAAAAAGCAGGATCTCCCGACAGCCACCCATGTCAATCCCATTTCCCGTTCCTATTCCGACCTGTCAGTCCATGGCCTTGTCCACTGCCACGATGACACCACACTGGTTCAAGGAGCAACACCTTTCATTCCGTCTGGGTAGCCTCTAACCTGATGGCCTAAAGAGTGATCTTTTTTCTAACTACAAGGAACTGTCCCACCCCCTCCACTCCTCCGCCCTCACCACTCCCGTTTTCGTCTTTCACCTCACCTGTCTCTCACCTCTGTCTGGTGCTTCTCCTTCCCTGGGCTTCTGTAAGATTTCCCCTCCTCCAGCCCTTTATCTCTTTCACCAATTACCTTCCCAACTCTCCCGGGTTCACCTGTCACCTACCAGCTTGTACTTCTTGCTCTCCACCTGATTTATTTTCCCTTTCCTCCCCAGTCCTGCCGAAGGGTCTCGGCCTGGATCGTCGATGCTGGGTTTGTGTCTGTGGGTGTTGCTTTAGATTTCCAGCATTTGAAGATTTTTATCGTGTTTGCTATAATATGTCTACCTTCTGGGGACAACTACTTACCACGCCTCTCTAAACTTTCTGCTTTAAATTCGTGAGTTTTAAATGGTCAGCGGAATATTTAATCGTAAGGGACCTCCCAGGCACTTCAGAAACTTCTCTCTCCAGCCTGGGATAGTTTGGCTTTAAGGCAGCAGGACCCGCCCCTCTTCGCTCATTTGATTGCTGGCGCGGAACGTCCATCAAGGCGTGGGGGGAGGCTGGCTTCCGGTGTCGTCGCGTCGCCGTGTACAGAGCGAGAGCGCGCGCGCGCGAGAGCGAGCGGGTGAGGGCGATTAAAAGAAGAAAGAAAGATTTAAAAGGGAAAGCCATCGGTTTTTTCCTTTCTTCTCATGTGGAGTTAGTCTGTGGCGGTCACCGAGTCGGTTGATCATTGGTGGAGATTGAGCGCGGAGATAAACACTTCAGGTAAAACAGTGAGGCCTAATAATGGATGTGGAGAAATTAATTTGTGTTTTTAAATCCCCGCAGCAGGCGCCACTTTCACCTTTCTTTGAGCAGATAATCAACGCTCTTTCTCTCTGTGTGTCTAGACATGTAGGGTGTCTTATTTTACAAATTTATATATAAATTTAGGTTTGCCGGTGGAAAGTTGTGAATCAGGAGCGCAATTGGAGTGGGAGCCACACCGGACCGGAAGTGGCGGGGTTGTGACTGAATGACGGGTGTGTTTGCCAATCAGAGGGCAACTTGGTTATTGGGTGACCAATGGGCGAGCGGCTGAGTAGGCACATTGTTTGATTGACAGTCCTGTCGAGCCTTGGTATGTGTTTGTGTGTAAACATTCAAGTCACTAACAAGACTGAAGGTTATTATACAGCTGTGCTTTAATTTAGTCCGCAGGGTTGTTTTGCATCAGCTTGTGGTATCGTGAAATGAGGCGGCTAAGAGGGTAGTCCTTGTTATTTAAATTGCAATACTTAAAACTTTTGAGCAACTTTTAGCTGGAGTGTCAGTATCCAGAGGAGACTGGAACCAAAATTTCAGCAGTAATGTCAATGGTTATAAGTTATCAGCTTAATGTAAGCCAGGAAGATTTATCATTGTCAAAAAGGGGTGGAAAGGGTAATGAGATTTTATTTTTTGCAAAATCACAGCAACAGGCTTTCAGTTGCATTGTGGTTTGTACTTATCTGGTCCGTGTAAGGAGGTCAGATGGCTTTTTTGTGTGAGCTGGAAAGAGTTGGAATTTTTTTTTAGCTGCAAAAATTGAATGAGACAAAGGAAGGTAAGCCTTTTAAAATGAAGGGAAGGCTTTCTTCTTTCTGTATGTCATTTTTTAAAAATCCTTTGCTTCACAAGCGATTCTGTAGATGCTGGAAATCTTGAGCAACACACACAAAATGCTGGAGGAACTCAGCAGCTCAGGCAGCATTGATGGGAAGGAATAAAAAGACCCTTTAAGACTCGTGTGAATCTGGTGAAGGGGCTTGGCCTGAAATATCAACTCTTCAAACTGCTCCATAGATGCTGCCTGACCAGCTGAGTTCCTCCATCCTCAGTACTTAGTCTTACTTTTCCCAGTTCTGATGCAAGGTTTATGACCTGGCTCTAACTTCAAGCCTTCCAGAGAAATTCCAACATCTGCTTTTACTTTGCATTTCTGAAAACAAGTAGTCATAAGGTGTTTTATGGGCCAGGTATTAGAGACGTTTTGATGCTGGGCCATATGGAGATACTAGAAGAAGTACCCAGAGAATGTTGAGTTGGAGATTAGAACAAAAAGCTGCAGCCTGCAGTCAATGAGCCATGCAGCGCTAAATCGAACTGAACATTCCCAGTCTGTTTCAATGACTCTGTGGTTTGATGTTTTGTGCTTTTCTCTTGTTTTTGCAGTTTGCATGATTTATTCTTTGTATTTTTGCATGTTGGGTGTTTGAACCTCTTCCATGGTGTTTTTGTTTCATGGTTTATCTTTAGGAAGATGAATTGCAGGGTTGGATAATGACACTAAGAGTACTTTGAATTTTTGGTGGTAAAGATTAGGTTATTTGAAACTGAGCCAGGTTTGCTGATATCCTTTAGAGGAGGATAGTTTGGCTTTCTACAATCATATATTGTCAGAATCATTATCAGGTTTAATATCACCAGCAGTTTGTTTTTGTGGCAGCAGTACAATCCAGTACACAATCGTAGAGAAAAACTGAATTACAATAAATATACAGTATATAAAATAGTTAAGTAAGTAGTGCAGATAAAAGTAGTAAGTTGGTGTTCATGGGTTCAATGTCCCCATTCATAAATAGATGGCAGAGGGGAAAAAGCTGTTCCTGAATCGTTGAATGTGTGTCTTCAGGATTCTGTACCTCCTTCCTGGTGGTAACAATGAGAAGGGGGCATGTCCTGGGTGTTGGGAGTCCTTAATGATGGACGCCGCCTTTTTGAGGCATCACTCCTTGATACCATGGAGATTAGGGTGCACAATGGAGTTGACTAAGTTTACAACTTTCTGCAGCTTATTTTGATCCCATGCGGTGCCACCCCAGACCCCCAATATCTGACAATGATGCAGCCTGTCAGAATGCTCTCAGTGGTACATACGTAGAAATTTGCGAGTGCCTTTGGTGACATACCAAATATCCTCAAACTCCTAATGAAATATAGCCGCTGTCTTGCTTCTTTGTAGCTGGATCGATACGTAAGGCCCAGGATAGATCCTCAGAGATCCTGACACCCAGGAACTTGAAATTGCTCACTCTCCCCACTTCTGATCCCTCTATGAGGATTGGTGTGTGTTCCCTCTGGTCTCACTGACATTATGATTGACTCTTGCTTAATTCTTCAGTCTTGGGACAGTTATGATGAATGATCAGCTTCATTGAGAATCCCCTCTACATTCAGGCATTGGGGGGGGGGGGGGTGTGCTAAAACTGAGAGTGTAAGTTTAAGTCAGCAATGAGAGATTTAAAATGATCATCGGGGGCAAATTCTTAACACACATTTGAAAAGAGCTGCCAGAAATGGTGTTTGAGCAAGCACATTAGCAGTATTTAAAAGTACATAAGAGGGGTTAGAGGGCATTGGGCAAGTTGGACACAAGGGTCTGTCCATACTCTATCACTCCGTGACAGTGCCATGGTCAGTAAGTGGAGCACACTTTCCTCCAGTCAGATTGGCCTGACTCTTTGCCGTTAGACACTTAAGCTCTAGGGTGTCATGTACAGTCTTTGTAGAATTCTAAGGTCATTCTGGATGGCAAGTGTTGGCATACTTGTGGCTACACATTCTTTCCTTTGGACCAACCCCCTTTAATTTATCCCTGGAAGGCTGATCAAACACCCAAGCCAGCAAGCAAGACTCTTTCAATTTAAAAATACATGCCACAGAATCTTGAAGGTCCCACTTTAAACTCTTGTTCTTTAACTTTTTTGCATAAATGTGTTAAGACTTTGCCTGTGTTGTCATGAATTGACTGAGCTGCCGTATTTTCCCTCCTCCTTTGCTCTACATCTGCATGTTGGAGCGGGTGAGAAAAGCCAGTTTTATATATATATAAAAAAAAAGATTTTGCCCAGTGCTGACTGTGCTTCCAATGAGAACATTGTGAGCTTTGTGCCACTGTAAAATCAAAAAATTGAAGGCCTGTCATAGAAACCAATTCTTCCTTTGCAGTTTGCCATCCTACTGTGTTTTAATCTACCCTCTTTATCCTGCCCCCTCTTCTCTCCCCAACTTAAAAACTGATGCAAAAGAGTAAGCTAGAATGGGTAATTCAGCCCCTCAAAACCTGTTCACCTTGCTTGCTTTGTCCGCTGTCCTTTGATACTCTTGGTTTGAACTGTCAAAGTTCAAAGTAAATTTTATTATCAAAGTAGATATATGTCACCACATACAAGCCTGAGATTTATTTTCCTGCGGGCATACTCAGCAAATCTATAGAATAGTAACTCTAACAGGATCAATGAAAGATCAACCAGAGTGCAGAAGACAAAAATTGTGCAAATGCAAATATAAATAAATAGCAATTAATAACGAGAACATGAGATAAAGAGTCCTTAATGTGAGATCATTGGTTGTGAGAACATCTCAATGACGGGAGAACTGAATGTAGTTATCCCCTTTTGTTCAAGAGCCTGATGGTTGTGCGGTACGAACTGTTCTTGAACTTGGTGCTGCGAGTCCTGAGGCTCTTGTACCTTCTACCTGATGGCTGCAGTGAGAAGAGAGCGTGGCCTGGGTGGTGAGGATCTCTGTTGGTGGATGCTTTCCTACAACAGCGTTTCATGTAGATGCGACCTTACCTCAGATCTAAACTTTTGGATCATTTTATGTTTACTGAAGTATATTATAAACCAGCGGTACTTGTGTGGAAATATTTCCCAGCTCTTTTCCTTCTCAGTCTTGTTCTAAGTTATAGGCTGTGCTTCCCCCAAAGTGTCTTTTTAATATTTTTAGAAACTTTAATTAAAGCACTCTGGGTGGGGCCAGGTGAAAATGAAGTTAAGAATAATTTTTGAACATATACTTGTGTTCTGACTTCAAAGTTAAAGAGAGTAAGCACAGACATGAGCACTTTGGCTTACTGTATCACGGCAACCATCACATCCCATCCCATTTATACAAATCCCACAGGAACAGGCCCTTCAGCCCACTGTGTTGTGCTGGACCAATCAAATGGAAACTAAACTAATCTCTTTCACCTGCACAGTGCTCATCCATATCCTTCCATTTTCCTCATATTCCTAACTCTTAAAATTGTAATGTTTCTGCCTCCACCACCACACCAGGCACCCACCACTTTATGTAAAAAAAAAACAACTTGCCCCTCACATCTCCTTTGGAAATTGTCTCCCATCTTAAATGCATGCCTGAGGGTATTACACATTTGAACCTTTAGGAGATATGGTCTATCATCTCTCTCTATGCCACTCATAATCTTACAAACCTCTATCAGAACTCCCCGCAGCCTCCACCACTCCAGGGAAAACAACCAAAGTTTGTCTAACCTCTCGTTATAGCATGTCTTCTAATTCAGGCAGCATCCTGGTACATCTCTTCTGCACCCTCTCCAAAGCCTCGACAGCCTTCCTGTAATGGGGCAACGAGGACTAAATTCAATACTGCAGATACGGCCTAATTAGAGTTTTATAAAGCTGCAACTTAACTTCCTGACTTTGAGGATCAAAGCTTTGACTAATAAAGGCAAAAAGCAAAGTTAACAAACTTCGCGACATAAGCCAGTGATATTAAACCTGATTGGGTTGAATAGTTCTCCGATCTTGGCAATCCAATTGCAAAAGTTTCGTCACCATACGAGGAGACATCATCTGTGCATTGTTCACTTGTGTGTCCTCTGAATGCTTGGCCTTTATATACTTATCAATCAGTTGGTTGGTCATCATTACAAAAACTCTGTCGTGACATAGGGAGGGGGTTTTGTTGCTGATTAGTTGCGTGGTGAACTCTGTACACAGTCTGAAATTTTGCCAGTGTTGGCTTATAAATGCGATTGAGGTCTACATGTCTGTTTACAGAATTGTTTGTGGAAAACCGTGCCTCTAAGAAATCTCCTGTGTTTGCTTGTGCCATGCTTTTCACTGATGCCTAGTCAAATTTGTGCCCCTCTCAATCTTCATGAGTAATTGAGTTCCATAATGACCAATCAGCTGATTGATAAGTATATAAAGGTCCAGCATTCGGAGAACACACTACAAGTGATGTTTCTTTGTATGGTGACAAAACTTTTGCAAATGGATTGCCAAGATCAGAGAACCACTCAATACAGCCATCAGCTACCTGAGCTACCCATCTTCCAAATTATTTCTGGTACTATATCTGATTCTGATCAATAAAATCTTCATAAAGGTGCCTTTATCATTCTAGTCCGTGGTTTGCACTGTATATCAAATGCAAGGAATTTTTTTTTTAGAATGAATATAATGAACTGGAGTGGTTTCATTATTTCCATCACCATTGCCAAATGTGGCATCATTACCACTTTAGCCTGTGTTAGGTAACTTGATGCTTTCTCCAGGTGTTGCTGATGTGAGACAGTGTAGAATTTGTATAGCAGGGTATTTTTCAAAGAATAGTTACAGCATAAAGATCTCTTGTGTTCAGTTCTGTGTTGTCAGTGTATATGTTTCAAGCAAAATTTATATTTAGTCTTGCTTCACTTCACTGAAATTATTAGTTGAATTTCTTGGCCTCGCTCTTCGACACTCGTTGTAAATCACTTCTGAGTGGAGAAAGCAGATTTCTCTCTTTCTGCGTCGAGCTTGCATAGCAGGGGTTAGATGCAGCGTGCAAGTGGGCACCTTCCTTTCATGCTGGCATGCTCTGCAATTAACCCAATCAGAACATCTGCTGTGTACAGATGTGCATTTTCTCAGCCAGCTGTGGTATCTGAGTTAGACCACCAATTTGGACTGTTACCCAGAACTTTCAGACTGACCAAGCCCTTTTTTGTGTGTGTGTGTGTAACAACTTGCCTGCCAGCAGTAATGAAATAGTGTGGTACAAGTGACTTTTTTTAAAAAAAAAACAAGAGATTCTGTAGATGCTGGAACTGCAGAACAACACAGACAAAATGCTGGAGGAACTCAGCAGGTCAGGAAGCATCTGTGGAAGTATATCTGTAACTCTGAAGCCTTCATGAATTTGTAACTTTTGTAAAATGTAATGTGACAGAATAGAACCTATGAGCTCCCAGAGTGCTAGTTTGCTGGCTTATAGGAAGATGTTTGTGTTGTATGACAGGGGCTGTGTGTGTTTTATGGCCGGGGGGGGGGGGAATGTTTTGACAATAGTGGAAAAATGGGACACAGCTTTAAAATACAAATCAAAGAACAAATGATAGGAACTAGACACAGTTGCAGGTAACGGAGGAATGTTATGTTAGGAACAACCTAATTACTGTTTTCTGTAAAACATATCGAAGTGGTTTATTTGAGCGAAAAGGTTGAAGCTATTCACCAACATAACATGTGGAGATGTAGCTTCCTTTGTAAGTCAATAATTTGATCCACTGAGAATTTGATGTAGTTTATTACTGTGTGTTAGAAGACTTAGCTGAATGGCACACGACACTTCAATGAAAAGGAATAAACAGTCAACGTTTCTGGTTGAGACTCTTCATCATGTCCTGAAACTTCAACTGTTCATTCCTTTCCATCGATGCTGTTTGACCACCCAGTGGCTTTTTTCAGGCAAGAATGCTGAAGTAGTATTTTGAGCTTTTGATTTGCCCTCCTCTCTGGAGTTGTCAGATGGAAATTGATTTTTATTAAACAGTAAAGCTAATGGTTACAGTGCAACACACCGAAGTTTAAAAAGAACAAAATAAAGTCAAAGGGAAAATAATAATAAATTACATATGTTACCATATACCAAGTTGAGATTCATTTTTTTTCAGTCATCTACAGGAAAATAAAGAAATAGATTAGTGGGATTGAGTTCAAGAGCTGCAAGGTAATTTTATAGCTCTATGAAACCCTGGTTAGACCACTCCTGGAATATTGTGTTCGTTTATGGTCGCCTCATGATAGGAAGGATGTAGAAACTTTAGAGAGGGTGCAGAGCAGATTTATGAAGATGCTGCTTGGATAATAGGCAGGTGTGAAAAGATAAAAAATCATAGTGGAGAATAGAGGAAGAGGGAAGGGAAAAATATTGTGTAGAGGAAGGAGAAACCTGTATTTGTGCCATCAGTTTGGAGGCTACCCAGACGGAATGTAAGGTGTTGCTCCTCCACCCTGAAGGTGGCCTTCTTTTGGCACGAGGAGGCCACGGTGTGACATGTTGGAATGGCAATGGGAATTAAAATTTTAATGTGATTGGAGGAAAGTGTAGCGGGAATGTCAGATGATTTTTTTTTAAACTGAGTGGTGGGTGCATGGAATGCCCAGCCAGAGGTGGTTAGAAACAGATATATCTGATAGGCACATGGATGACAGAAAAATGGAAGACTATGTAAAAATGGAGGGAAGAGTTGACTGATTTTAGAGTAGGTTAAAAGATTGGCACAACATTGTGGGCCAAAAAGTTTGTACTATATTGTACTGTTCTATGCTCTAATTTATGGGGGGAAATGAATATTTAAAAACAAACAAGCATCCACAATGGCTTTCATAAATCAATGTATTGAGTACAGGAGATGGGATGTTATGTTGAAGTTGTACGAGACATTGATGAGGCCTAATTTGGAGTATTGTGTGCAGATTTGGTCACCTACCTACAGGAAAGATGTAAATAAAGTTGAAAGAGTACAGAGAAAATTTACAAGGATGTTGCCGGGACCGGAGGACCTGAGTGAAAAGGAAAATTTGAGTAGATTAGGATTTTATTCCTTAGAATGTAAAAGATTGAGGGGAGGTTTGATAAAGGTATATAAAATTATGAGGGGTATAGATAGGGTAAATGCAAGCAGACTTTTTATCAATGTGTTTGGGTGGGATTATGAATAGAGGTCATGGGTTAGGGTGGAAGGTGAAAAGTTTAAGGGGAATATGAAGAGCACTTCTTCACTCGCAGGGTGGTGCAAGTGTGGAACAAGTTGCCAGTGCGTGGTGCACACTAGCTCCATTTCAACGTTTGAGAGAAGTTTGGGTAGGTATGTGGATGGTAGGGGGATGGAGGGATATGATCCCAGTGCATGTCGATAGGAGTGGGCAGTTTAAATGTTTTCAGCATGGTTTAGATGGGCCGGATGACCTGTTTCTTTGCTGTACTTTTCTGTGGCTTTATCCAGTGTGTGAAAGAAGACAAACTGTGCAAACAGAAAAAAAATACCGTGAGCATGAGTTGTATAAAGCGAAAAATAAAATGAAAAGTATAAAGGAGTGACTCGGTGACAGGAGGTTTCAGTCTTTGGCAAAAGTTCTTCAGTGGTGAGTTACAGGTTTGATGCTCTGTGGAGATGAAATAACATCCCGTCCTTGGCACAGCGGTGGGGGGGGGGGGGGGGGGTTAATGTGTGTCGGATGACACATTTCCTAGGGTAGGTGATTCGGGAGATGAATGTGCTCTGAAGAACGTGGAGTTCAGTGAATGGAGGTTAAAAGGGTGGGAGGGATGATTCCAAAGTTCACAGACTGTTTCCTGTTTCAGAAAAGTGATAGGAAAATGGGTATAATTCAAGTATTCTTCAAGGACAAGATTAACATTTGATAGCTCAGATGAGCCTTTACCTATTAGCCCAAGCTGAATTTCGATTAAAAAAAATACTGGCAGTGGGTTTATCTGTCATCTTGGTGGATTTTTGCGCTCATCAATTTGAATGCTTGGTGGTGGCGAGGAAAAGATACCTATATTCAGTAAGCCATTCAATATGAATGGGTGTGACGGCACCTGACACAGCTATTACCAGTGAAGAACAATGGATGTGGGCCTCTGCAGAACCTTTTCAAGTCACTTTTTATTGTCATTTCGACCATAACTGCTGGTACAGTACACACCTGATGGTATGAGCATTGATTTCTCGAACTTCTGGTAAATGCCCTTCCCCCTTCACTCCCTATTCCTGTTTTCTCACTCTCATCTTATCTTCTTACCTGCCCATCACCTTCCCCTGGTGCTCCCCCCCCCCCCCCTCCCATGGTCTTTTGTCCTCTCTTATCTCCAGCTCTTTATCTCTTTCACCAATCAACTTGCCAGTCCTTTACTTGACCTCTTCCCCATCTCCCTGTTTCACCTGTCACCTTGTACTTTTTCCACTTTCTTGCTCTGACTTCTTTTCCTTTCCAGACCTGAAGAAGGGTTTCGGGCCAAAACGTCGACTGTTTATGTATTTCCATGGATGTTGCCTAACCTGCTGAGTCCCTACGGTATTTTGAGTGTGTTGCTGTGGATGTGGAATGTTAAACATTACTCGCAATAGATTATTTTTCAACACTTTTGCAATGTTACAGTCTAGTACACATCCTTTTAGCTGTTTCTGTTTGTCAGTGGCTTGCGAATGGGTGACTTTCAGCTGATCCAACAGATGAAAAGTTGAGCAATTTGTTTTGACTTGCAGTTTAAAACTTTGAAAAATATATTTCTATTGTATTATGTACTTACTTCCTGTTACACCACTACTGTTTAAGGGCAGCAATGAAGGTCTTTCATCTCTGGCAGTGTTCAGGGCTTCAGAAGTAGGAGGATTCTTTATTGCTGTTTCCATAGTACTTTTGTTTTTGCCAGTCAAGATTGTTAGCCCTGAGCTGAACCTCGAAAAGGTGGACCGCTTGTAGTCTGGTCTCTACTCTTTGACCTGTTTATGCAAGGTGACCCTACCAAGAACCAAAGCATAAAGCCCCGACTCTAGCCAACATAGCTCTCCGGGTCATTGAGGAGCACAAGCCTCCAAACCCAACGACAAGGTTGAGCTCCTCTTGGAGGGCCCAGTTACACCCATGTGACTAATTAACCTACTGACATGTACGCCTTTGAAATGTGAGAGGAAACCAGAGGACCATGTGTTCATGGGGCTTTATGCTTTGGATCTTGGTAGGATCACCCAAGGGTAGAGGCCAGATTAAGAGTGGTCCACCAAGCCACCAGGATGAGGGGGTGTAGCTGAAGGTTAACAACCCTGTCTGGTCAAACAAAACTGTTACGGAAGCAGCAGTGAAGAATCCTACATTTGAGTGCGACAGAATTCCTGAGTCTCTACTTGGGACTGAAAGGAGTGAAAACAGAGAGGAAGCTACTGAGATGATGAAGGAAGCCCTGAACACCACCAGAGATGGAGGGCTGTCATTGCTTCCCTAAACGCCAGCAGCGTAACAGGCAGTAAATCAATGGAACCAGCAGCAGGGACTTATTTGTGTCCAAAGGGCCTGCTACCGAGCTGTATCTCTAAATACATGGAAAATACCTAAAACTACTAGGGATGCAAAACATTGTTTTTTTGGACTATCAATTTTGTAGCAAATGTTGATTCTTGTTACCAATAGGATCCTTGGCTGAGTCAGATACTGTCTAGACTGCTTATCCCCTCCAACTCCCCACAAAAAAATTCTTTCCTTCAGCTTTGGAGCTGATCTTCTGTCAGTAGTAGACAACAGTTTAATCATAAGATTTGTAGTCATCTGGTAAAATAGGTGACATCATAACGCATGAGAACCTGAATTTATTGAATTCCATTAAACCCCTAAATATTAAATAGTTTCCCTTGTTGCCTTGTGTGTGCTGTCCCTTCTGTGCGCGTTATTGTCCCCTCTGAATCATCCAGCCTCGAATATTTATTTGTCAGCTGTGCAGATTTTAAATATTTATCAAGCTGAGAGGATCATACGGGTCTCAGTACCATCCATCAGGGGCATTTATCAGCGCTGCATATTCCTTAGTATTATCAAGGATCCCACCCGTTCATCCAGCGTTTTTGACATTCTACCATCAGGCAGGAGACTCCGATGCATAAAGACAAGAACGGTCAGGATGGGAAACAGCTTCTTCCCTCAGGCCATTAGGCACCTGATCTCTCTGCCACATCATATTGAAAGTGTCACTGGTTAATCTAATCTGTACCTTACAATATTTAATTTATGCACGTTACTTTGTTATTAAAACAAATTTCATCTGTAGATTTTATCCTTGCCTTTATAAGTTATTCTGTGTTATGTGTACTACTGTGCTTTACACCCAGGTTTGGAGAAATGTTGTCTTGTTCTATATTTATTATATGGTTATATGTTTTATTCATGTACAGTGGCATGCAAAAAAGTTTGGGCACCCTTGGTCAAAATTTCTGTTACTGTGAATAGTTAAATGAGTAGAAGATGAACTGATCTCCAAAAGTCATAAAGTTAAAGATGAAACATTCTTTTCAACACTTTAAGCAAGATTAGTGTATTTTTTTTGTTTTGTACAATTTTAGAGTGAAAGGAAAGGAGCACCATGCAAAAGTTTGGGCACCCCAAGAGATTTGAGCTCTCAGATAACTTTTACCAAGGTCCCAGACCTTAATTAGCTTGTTAAGGCTATGGCTTGTTCACAGTCATTGTTAGGAAAAGCCAGGTGAAGAAAATTTCAAAGCTTTATAAATACCCTGACTCAAACCTTGTCCCAACAATCAGCAGCCATGGGCTCCTCTAAGCAGCTACTTAGCATTCTGAAAATTAAAATAAATGATGCCCACAAAGCAGGAGAAGGTTATAAGAAGATAGCAAAGTGTTTTCAGGTAACTGTTTCCTCAGTTTGTAATGTAATTAAGAAATGGCAGTTAACAGGAACAGTGGAGGTCAAGTTGAGGTCTGGAAGACTAAGAAAACTTTCCGAGAGAACTGCTCGTAGGATTGCTAGAAAGGCAAATCAAAACCCTCGTTTGGCTGCAAAAGACCTTTAGGATGATTTAGCAGACTCTGGAGTGATGGTGCACTGTTCTACTGTGCAGTGATACCTTCACAGATATGACCTTCATGGAAGAGTCATCAGAAGAAAACCTTTCCTGAGTCCTCACCACAAAATTCAGCATCAGAAGTTTGCAAGGGAACATCTAAACAAGCCTAATGTATTTTGAAAACATGTCCTATGGACTGATGAAGTTAAAGTAGAACCATTTGGCCGCAGTGAGCAAAGGTATGTTTGGAGGAAAAAAAGGTGCAGAATTTCATGAAAAGAACACCTCTCCAGCTGTTAAGATTAAGGGTGGATTGATCATGCTTTGGGCTTGTGTTGCAGTCAGTGGCACGGGGAACATTTCACTGGCAGAGGGAAGAATGAATTCAATTAAATACCAGCAAATTCTGGAAGCAAACATCACACCGTCTGTAAAAAAAAACTGAAGATGAAAAGAGGATGGCTTCTACAACAGGATAATGATCCTAAACACACCTCAAAATCCACAATGGACTAACTCGAGGTGCAAGCTGAAGGTTTTGCAATGGCCTTTACCATTCCCTGGCCTAAACATCATCGAAAATCTGTGGATAGACCTCAAAAGAGCAGTGCAGGCAAGACGGCCCATTAATCTCACAGAACTAGAAGCCTTTTGCTAGGAAGAATGGGCGAAAATCCCCCAAACAAGAATTGAAAGACTCTTAGCTGGTACAGAAAACATTTACAAGCTGTGATACTTGCCAGAGGGGGTGCTACTAAGTACTGACCATGCAGGGTGCCCAAACTTTTGCTTCGGGCCCTTTTCCTTTTTTGAAACTGTAGAAGATGGAAATAAAAAAGTAATCTTGCTTAAAATATTTAAGAAATGTGTCATCTTTAACTTTACGTCTTTTGGAAATCAGGTCATCTTTTACTCATTTAGCTATTCACAGTAACAGAGATTTTGACCAGGGGTGCCCAAACTTTTGCATGACACTGTATATAGTTAAATGACAATAAACTTTACTTGAGGTGTAGTGCTGTTGCTGTTCAAAGATAGTACAAGATTCCCAGAATGTCATCATCAATCAGGCTTAATCTGAAAGTAGCGTGATGGATAGGTGGTTTTAGAGCAATACAGCACAGAAACAGGCCCTTTAGCCTGTGTTGTCCATGCCAATCTATTATTCTGCCCAGTTCCATCGACCTGCACCTGAACCATAGCCCCCACCTCCATGTCCTCCCATCCACATACCTATCCAAGCTTCTCTTATGTGTTGAAATCAAAACTCTTATTCATAATTTCCGCCGGCAGATCATAACACTCTCACCACCGTCTGATTGAAGAATCTCCCCCTCATGGTTTCCTTCAACATTTCACCTTTCACTCTTAACCCATGACCTTTCATTCTAGACTCACCTACTGCTACAAAAAAGCATGGTGTTTTGAATTTTGTCTGTTTTTTAAAGAAGAAATCCTTTGTGAAAGCTATACATTTGCCAATAATTTTCTTCCTCGATGTCAGTGAAAGATCATTCTCCAAATAAGATTCTGAAGGTTGAAGGTACATGCTAGGTGAGCTAACAAACAATATCAAGTTAGATAGAAAAAAACCCTTTCAAGTACATAAAAAAGAGATGAGAGTGGATATAGCAATAATAACAAGGGACAAGAAGATGGCAGATGAACTAAGTGAGTATTTTGCATCAGTCTTCACTGTGAAAGACACTAGCACTGTGACAGATGTTGAATGGTGTGAGGGAAGAGAAGTGAGTGTGGTTACTATTACAAGGGAGAAGGTGCTCAAAAAGCAAAGACCTAAGAGTGCATCAGTCACTCGGAATAGATGAACTGCACCCAAGGGTTCTGAAAGAGGTAACGGTAGAGATTGTGGAGGCATTAGTAATGATCTTTCAAGAATCATTGGATTCTGGTATGGTTCTAAGGATTTTTAAAAATTATAAATGTCACTCCACTCTTTGAGGGAGGCAGCAGAAAGGAAACTTGTTGACACAGGACAAGATGGTTTCCTTAAGGGAAATTGCCTGACAAACCTGTTGGAATTCTTTGAGGAGATTATGCATAGGATAGTTAAAGGGAATGCAGTGGATGTTGTATATTTGGGTTTTCAGAATGCCTTTGACAAGGTGCCACACGTGAGGCTGATTATCAAGTTAAGAGCCCGTGGTATTACAGGAAAGTTAATGGCCTTGATTAGAGCATTGGCTGATTGGTATAAGGCTGCGAGTGATCCTTTTCTGGTTGGCTGCCAGTCATTAGTGGTGTTCTATTGATGTCGGTGTTAGGACCACTTCTTTTATTGCTTGTATATCAATGATTTTGATGGAATAGTTGGCTTTGTTGCCCAGTTTGCAGATGATACGAAAATTGGTGGGGGCAGGTAGTGTTGAGGAAAGAGGTAAGCTGCAGAAGGATTTAGACAGATTAGGAGAATGGGCAAGAAAGTAGCAAATGAAATACAATGTTGGAAAATACATGGTCATGCACTTTGATAGAAGAAATACATGTGCAGACTATTTTCTAAGTGGAGAGAAAATCCAAAAGTTTGGGAGTCCTTGTGCAGAACACCCTAAAGGTTAACTAGCAGGCAGAGTCAATGGTGAGGAAGGGGAATGCAATGTTAGTATTTGTTTCAAGAGGTCTAAAATATAAGAGCAGAGTTGTGATGCTGAGGTGTTATAAAGCACTGGTGAGGTTTCACCTTGAGTATTGTGAACAGTTTTGAGCTCTTCATCGAAGAAAAGATGTGCTGGCATTGGAGAGGGTTCAGAGGAGGTTCACAAAGATTATTCTGGGAATGAAAGAGTTATCATATAAGGAATGTTTGATAGCTCTGGATCTATACCCACTGGAATCTAGAAGGGTGGGGGGGGGTTTTGATTGCTGAAAAGCCTAGACAAAGTAGATGTGGAAAGATGGGGGGGGGGGGGAGAGTCTAGGGCAAGAGGACACAGCCTCAGAATAGAGGAGCATACACTTAAAACGGAGATGCTGAGAAATTTCTTTTGCCAGAAGGTGCTGAATTTGTGGAATTTGTTACCACAGGGAGCTGTGGAGGCCAGGTTATTGGGTGTATTTAAGGTGGAGATTGATAGGTTTTTGATTGGCCACAGCATCAACGGTTATGGGGAGAAGGCCAGGGAGTGGGGCTGAGGAGGGGAAAAAAGAATCAGCCATGATTGAATGGTAGAGCAGATTCGATGGGCCAGATGGCATAATTCTTCTCTGTCTTATGGTCTAAAGTTTAGTATGCTTGTCTTTCAAAAGTAGAGCATTTAATAATTTGACACTGTCAGATGAATATTGAATAACACTCAGACAATTAGCTTGACATGTACGGTACTTTTCCCTGTCAACCTTGTCAAAGGTTCATTTATGATCAGTGTGCAACTCTGAAATTCATCTTCTCCGGGTAGCCAAGAAAGAAAAGAGAGGCAGCACAATCATCAACACCCAAATCCTACTTCCCCACACATGGAAAAACTAACAAAAACAGAATAGACATGGTGACCCACCCCCCAAATTCCCCTTCTTGCACAAAAAAAAACAAAAACAGAACAGGCACGTCAAACCCTGAATCTCACCCCAAAAAAAAGAACAAAAACAGAACAGGCACATCTACCCTGGAAAAACACAGAATATTTAAAAAATCTATAAGACTGGGGGGGAAAAAGGTCTGTCGTCCAAATCCACATCCACAATGCAGAAAACCTGGGAAACACTTCAGGTACAGCGGTAGGTTCTTCCTTTCCAGTACAGAGCAATCAAAAGACAAGCAGCCAGTGCTCAACCTCTGCACTCACCTCAATACTTCAGTGGCCCTCGTCACTTCAATCGACGAAAAGTAGTCATACATTGGTTTGTGACCTGTCCCATAGCCTGCCTGCTGTGAGGTTCGTGTACTCTGCCTCTGCCTCCTGGAACATGCAGAGCACTGAAGCACCCAAAAGATCTCCATATTCCTGCATTCACCTCGATGTTTCAATGTCCCTCGTTGGAATTGAAAATCGGGTGTGTATCTAATATGCCAGGCACACAGTGTCCAATATAGGATGATGAATATTGGAAGCTCGGGTACGGGCATTTGATGTTGCGTATTTTTCCGAGCTTGGAAATTATCTTGCAGACGTTTCATCACCAGTCAAGGTAACATTCTCAGTGTGCAGTTGTTGGTGTTTCTCTACAGGAGAGCTCGAGAGGCTCCCTTGCCGTACGTCAAGAATATCGCAGACTGCTCAAACATCATGACATCACAATCGCTCACAAACCAACGGTGACGTAAAGGAAGCCTGCCTCGAATCGAGATACCAGTAAAGGCAACTGACAAAAGCAATGTGGAATACAGGATCATGTGTGGAAACTGCAACAAGTACTACGTCAGCCAGGCAGGATGTGAGCTCTCAGATTGTTTACAGGAGCACAAACTGGTGGTACAGAGACGTGTCACTGATCTCGATACACGATAACTGAGAAGGACATGATTTTCACGGGACACTGCGGAGTTTCTGGTGCAGGCAAGCATGAAGTAGGCAATCAGGACCAAGGGAAGTGAACGGGGGGGGGGGGGGGGTAGCGCCAGATAAATGCGAGTATTCCCAGAGAGAAACACCAAAAACTCCATACTGAGGACATCACCTTGACCAGTGATGAAATGCCTACAAGCTGATTGCCAAGCTCAGCAAACACCACAACATCAAGCAGTATCCAATGGTTTGAGTAAATGGTTGTACACTTCAATTTTGGATCAGGTAAGTTAATTCTAGTGCTAAAGCTAGTGTACGATGGGTCTTTGATTTATTAGACAGCTTTGTCATTTGATGTTTTTACTGAGTGTCCACAGAGGGAAGGGCCAGTGAAAGCCAATCACAGTATGAGGTTTTTCAGATTGTTTATGGCTCATACGTCACTCATATGTGTCAAATGTGTAGCAACTGGTGCCACTCAATCATGGGGCAGAGTTTAAAATATCCTTTCTGGATGCCATCTCCTTTTGAAGGGCAAGCCTGCTTGTGGTATATGATTTCACTGTTCAGATAGGTGCAGGTTAGAACCTTTTACATTTGGGTCATTTTTCTCTCAATGAAGCAGGAAACTGGGAGAAAAGGCTTCAGTTGGCGGTAGGCAGACATACAAAGTTCAAAGTAAATATAATTATCAAAGTACGTATATGTCACCATATACAACCTTGAGATTCATTTTTCTGTGGGCATACTTGGGAAATCCAAAGTAACTATAACAGGATCAATGAAAGATCAACCGAGTGCAGAAGACAACAAACTGTGCAAATGCAAATATAAATAAATAACAGATAAAAAGTCCTTAAAGTGAGATCATTGTTTGTAGGAAAATTTCAGTGATGGGGCAAGTGAGTGTGGTTATCTCCTTATATTCAAAAGTCTGATGGTTGAGGGGTACTTGAACCTGGTGGTGTGAGTCCTGACGCTCTTGTACCTTCTACCTGATGGCAGCAGCAAGAAGAGAGCATCTGGGTGGTGGGGATCTCTGATTATGGATGCTGCTTTCCTACAGCAGCATTTTATGTAGATGTGCTTAATAGTTGGGAGGGCTTTAACCGTGATGGACTGAGCCCATTCAAAGGCATTGGTGTTTACATACCAATTTCAAGACACAGTAGTGAGTTTTTAACTTAGAACTTTTATGATTCAGAGCAGTTTCTGAAAAGTTTCTGCTATAAGCAGTCTTAATAATTTATTTTCCACAAAGGAAATAGAACATTAAGAAATGAGTTCAGGGTTATGGCAAAAAGAATGGATGGGATTCACAGTATAGATCTTTCATAGACCCTGTTTATCATTCTCAGTTCTCTTACTGCCTGATGAGAATTTCAGTTGTTTTTACTTTCCTTTTAATTTAGTTCCCAGCCTTTACAGCATCACTTCAAGGCCTCTTCTTGTCCCTGGTTGAGGGTTTATAATATGCACTGTAGAATTTCCCTTGGCATTCCCCGTTGGTGATGGTTCAGGAGTTGATGGTGGGTGGGATGTTTCACTGGAAGCAATGAAATAACTTACTCAGTGTTTTCAGAGAGCAAAGGAAGTGAAACATGACAGACTGCAGAACTTCTCCAGATAAAGGGCATTTCTTTCAAAGGAGATGAGTGGAGGATAGCAACATTCAATAATAGGGATAAGATTGATCTTGATCACGTGTGGTATTTAATTGGCAGGCCAATTGCTGTTACTCAGAGGAGAAATGGCATTGTTTCTTTTCCTCAAAAACTGTGGATTCGGGTTGAGACACATCAGAACGAGTATGTTTTGGTCCAATTAGCTAAAGTTTCATGGAAATAGATAAAGAGGTACAGGTTTCCCCCGCAATCTGAAGGTAGAGCGTTCCTATGAAACCGTTTGTAATCCGAAATGTCGTAAATCGAAGAAGCAATTGCCATTAATTTATATGGGAAAAATCTTTGAGCGTTCCCAGACCCAAAAAAAGCCTACCAAATCAAAACAAATAACACATAAAACCTAAAATAACACTAACATATAATAAAAGCAGGAATGATATGATAAATTTATACCCTGTATAAAATATAAATATTGTAGGTATGGTGTAGTTTCACTTATCAAACTCAGGAAGACAGTGAGCCAAAATCGATTTGGAGAAAAAAAAATCAGCACGTACACGCATGCGCAAACAACTGCCTGCACAAGGCTTCACGGTCATTGTAGCCTTTTTCGGTGTAAACATACGTATAAGGCGGGCGTCTTTTTTTTGTAAAAAGGAAAATCCTCTTTGGTTAGCGAAAACAGGTACTAATGTAAGTCTTTCGTTAACAGCGAGTTGTCGTAAAGTGAACATTCAAAAAGCGGGGGCCACCTGTATTGCAAAAAAGGCAAACTACCATTTAAGCAAATAAATTATGCATTTAAATGAAATGCAGAACAAATTAAACACTAATACTACCTAAGTACTATAAAATTGTGTACTAGCCTCCAGAATATGCAGGTCATCTTCAAGGAGCGGCACCTCAAATGCACAAGTCAGTTATGAAAGATCCCATCACCCAGGTGATGGCCCCCTTTTCATTGCTACCATCAGGGAGGAGGTACAGAAGCCTGAAGGCACGCACTCAATGATTCAGGACAGCTTCTTCCCCCCCCACCCCCCAGCCACCACATTTCTGAATGGACATTGAACCCATCAACACTACCTCACTACTTTTTATTTCTGATTTTGCACTATTGATTTAACTATTTAATATATGTTTATATTTACTGTAATTTACTGAACTTTTTAATATGTTTTCAATTATTTCATTGTACTGCAGCTGCAAAGTTAACAAATTTCACGACATAGGTGATACTGAACCTAATTCTCATTCGGAAATATAGCTAGCCTTTTTCCTCACATACTGTGGATTCAAGTTATTTGGGGCACACCTGGACTAGTATATTTTGGCCCAATTAAGCGGCGGCCACCAAACTAGTTAAAAATGTATATACAGTCGGCCCTCCTTATCCGCAGGTTCCACATGCGCAGATTCAACCAACCACGGATTGGGAAAACCCGGAAGTTCTCTCTCCAGCACCTGTTGTTTGAGCATGTACAGACTTTTTTCTCTTGTCATTATTCCCTAAACAATGCAGTATAACAACTATTTACATAGCATTTACATTGTATTAGGTATTATAAGTAATCTAGAGATGATTTAAAGTATACAGGAGGATGTGCATAGGTTACCGCGGATTGGGATTGGAATAAAAAACCGGAAGTTCTCTTACTAAGTAAGTCGGAACAGGTACATCCGGTATTATTTAGCGTCAGTTAGTCAAACGTTTGTCTTAGTATATAGTATATATTTTACCTTTCTATGCATATAAAACACTTAAGAAACATATGTATTTCAATAATTAAACCACTGCATTGCTCAGTAATAATTGTAGCTTTCATCAAGGCAGGGCCTTTCTCACTTTATCCTTTAAAATTGTTCTGATCGTTGACCGACTGTAGCCTAACGCTTTTCCAATGACCGATGGCGTTTCACCTCTTTCCAATGGCTTTATTATTTCCACTTTATTTTCAATTGTGATCGTGATTATTTTTGTGAATAGAAATACTGCGGATTCAGAGCTCTGCTGGGTCCTAAAGTCCACCTCACTGAGACTGGTTAAATAAGGTCTGGAGCTCTGCTGGGTCCTAAAGTCCACCTCAGTGAGACAGGTTAAATAAGGGACTTGAGCATCTGCGTTTTTTGGTATCCGCTGGGGGTCCTGGAACCAATCCCCCGCGGATAAAGAGGGCCGACTGTATAAGGTGAACTACTACTTAACCTAATAACAAATTATGAAATACAGATCAAATTAGAACACTGCCAATATGGTACTATAAGACTGTATTAGTTCCTATTAGTTATTGACGGGGAATTATCAGGTGTATGTTTCCATGTTCTTTTGACTGTAATTAAACAAAAGTGCAGCAACCTAGTACAGATAATGCTTTTGAAAATTGCATCCTCCAAATCTTTATTCTCATTGTGCCATTCAAGACGATTGTTGATATCTTAAAATTCTTCATCGTTCCTAACTTGAAGTAGTGAAATTGTTTTATTTTTCACTCCCGGCTGTTTCTGGCATCTCCAAGCCTGAATGCTTGAAACCACAGTGAGCAAAACAGTTCTGAATAGTCCTACTGCTAATTACTCGGCAAAAACAGTGACAAAATCACTGTTTTTTGAGCACAAACGAATGCAAGTGACGTAGTTGTGATGTGATCAAAGTCACCAGAGAGGCACTGAAGTTAGTGGTTATAGAAGTGTTTTATTCAACAGAAACAAGCAACAGGTATCATATTGAGACACTCCTGGAAGAAGAGGCTTGTTCGACCCAAAATTGCTGCCAGTTTTAAATGCTAACGATCAAAGGTAGCAGCAGGACAATTCTATGGCTACAGTGTATACTGGCTATTTTTAGTTTCTCCTTGAGACCGAATCTTGTAGCTTCACCCTGACAGTTAACCGGGTTTACTGAGAAAGAATTGCACAACAAAATGGTAAGGGGGAATTGCTAGTCACCTGTCATAACAGAAGGTATAGTAAACCCATGGGGTTGTTTTGAAAACAATTAAGCTCTTGGCAGTACTGTGCCTTGGTAATGTAATCTTGCCCCTAACAACTGAAAATTGCATTTTTATTGTATATCATGGGCACAGAGCCAAGCCAGATGTGAAAATGGACACCTGCATGTTTTTAAAAAGTCCCTGGTCAAAGGAATGCTTTTCATATTCTATATTGTCGTACTTTGGTTTTCCACCTCTTATATTTAAATGCTGGCGCCAAAGAGGTGCTATTATAAATTAATCTTGTGAGAGTCTGTGATTGAACTAGAGCACCTCATTCGTCAGCTGCAAAGTTGAGTGAAACCAGTTCTTTGCTGCTTTTCTCTCCCTTTTTAAATAGTAGCAAAAGGCAGTTTGAATTTGTTGGGAACACCGGACTGCCCGTGTTTATAGTTTGGATTTGTCAGGATCAACAGACTTCTCTTGTTTGAAAGATTAGGACTGGTGATGTCTGAATTGATTTAATGCACAGGTACCGTCTCTGAATAGCTTACTGACGCTGCCTGTGGGATACTGAACTGCGCGCTGTACAAGAAAGAAACATAGATTGATTGAGTGCACAGCCAGCGACATTTTCCCAGGACAGACAAAGTGGCATAACTTTAAGGTGACTAGAGGAAAGTATAGGGGAGATGTTAGAGTTAGGTTCTCTACACAGAGTCCAAAGTTCAAAGTAAGTTTTATTATCAGAGTGCAAATACAGTTGCAAGAAAAGGCTTGTGAACTCTTTGCAATTTTCTGTTTTTCTGCATTAGTTACTCATAAGATGTGGACTCATCTTCATCTCAATCCCAATAATAGACTAATACAATCTGCCTGATCTAATAACACAGACAATTATACTTTTCATGTCTTTATTGAACGTATTGTTTATTCATTCACAGTCTAGGGTGAAAAAATATGTGAACCCTTGAGGGCTTTAGCAATAGTAACCTCCACCAAACGTTTCCTGTAGCTGCTGATCAGACTTGTACAATAGTGAGGAGGAAATTTAGACCATTCCTCCATGCAAGACTATTTCAGTGCAGCAATATTTCAGTGCAGCAATATTTCTGGGGTGCCTTGCATGAATGACCCTGTTCAGACCATGATACAGCATTTCAGTTGGGTTAAGGTCTGGACTCTTGACTTGGTTCTTCCAAAGCATGAATTTTCTTCTTTTTAAACCATTATTGTTGATTTACTCTTGTGTTTTGGATCATTGTCTTATTGCATCATTAAACTTCTATTAAGCTTCAGGTGATGGACCCCAACCCTGACATTCTCATGTAAAATATCTTGATGCAATTTTGAATGAATCATTCTCTCAATGATTGCAAGCTGTCCAGGCCCTGAGGTAGCAAAGCAGTCCCAAACCATGATGCTCCTTCCACCATGCTTCACAGTTGGAATGAGGTTTTGGTGTTGGTGTGCAGTGCCCTTTTTCCTCCAAACATAGCAGTGTATGTTTCTGCCAAAAAGATCAACTTTTGTCTTATTTGTCCACAGAACATTGCCCCAGAAGCATTGTGGAACTTTCTGCAAACTTGAGGCATGCAGCGATGTGTTTTTTTTAAGAAAATCAGTGGCTTCCTCCATGGTGTCTTTCTATGTTCAGTGTTTTTCTTGTAGTGGACACATGAACAGAGACGTCAGCAAATTCTAGAGATTTCTGCTGGTCTTTTGCTGTTACTCTTGGGTTCTTTTTCACCCCCTTCAGCATTGTACATTGTGCTCTTGGTGTGATCTTTGCTGGATGCCCCCTCCTAGGAAGAGTAGCAGCAGTACTGAATTTCCAACTTTTGTAGACAATTTCTCTTGCTGTGGACTGATGAACACTCAGATCTTTAGAAATGATTTTGTAGCCTTTTCCAACTTCATCCATGTCTACAGCTCTTCTGAGGTCCTCTGAAATTTGTTTGGATTGAGGCATGGTGCACAGAACAAAATCTTTCTTTAAGATCAGGCTCAGTCAGTAAGCTGACTTTTTAATAGGGCAGGGCACCTGAACAATCCACACTTCCAATCTCATCTCATCTCAACCCACACCTGACTCCAAATAGCTTTTGTAGAAGGCATTACCCCAGAGGTTCCCATACCTAGACTGTGATTGTTTAAATGGTGTACTCAGTACTGACAAGAAGTACAATTGTTTGTACGTTATTAGTTTAGGCAGATTGTGTTTTTCTATTGCAGTGACTTAGATGAAGATCAGATCATATTTTATGAGTAATTAATGCAGAAAACCAGTAATTGCAAAGGGTTCATAAACTTTTTCTTGTAACTGTATGTCACCACTTACAACCCCAAGATTCATTTTCCTGTGGGTATACCCAGATAATCTATAGAATAGTAACCATAACCAGACCAGATCAACCAGAGTGCAGAAGATGACAAACTGTACAAATGCAAATATAAACAAATAGTAATAAATAATGAGAACAAGATAATAACACGAGTCCTTGTAGTGAGATCTTTGATGGTAAGAACATTTCAATGAATGGGCAAGTGAGTGTAATTATCCCCTTTTGTTCAAGAGCCTGATGGTTGAGGGGTAGTAACTGTTCTTGAACCTGGTGGTGTGAGTCCTGAGGCTCTTGTACCTTCTACCTGATTGTGGCAGCAAAAAAAGAGCAAGTAGGTCCTGGGAGGTGAGGATCTCTGGTGATGGGTGCGATGCTGCTTTCCCATAAGTGTTTCACGTAGATGTGCTCAGAAGGCTTTACCCATGATGTACTGGGCTGAATCCACTACCTCTTGTAGGATTTACTGTTCAAAGGCAGTGTGATGGGTGCCTGGAAGATCCTACCCAATATGTCTCTATTTTATCTCATAGAGGCAGATAAATTAGGAACATTTAAGATACACTCAGGTAGGCCCATAGATAATAGAAAAATGGAGATATACATGGGAGGGTAGGGTTTGGATTGATCTCAGAGTAGGGTAAAAGGTTGGCATATCTTTGAATGTGGGAGGAAACTGGAGCATCCAGGGGAAAACCAGGTGGTTATCGGGAGAACGTACAAACTCCTTACAGGACAGTGGCAGGAACTAAATCATGGTCTTGCAGTAATGCTGTAATATATTTTTTTAAGCACTGCACCACTGTGTTGAGCTGGGTGATGGGGTGGGGATGGGACTATACCAAAGGAGGTACAAGGTGAGCCAGTCTGCGAGTCACCCTTGGACAAGGTGTAGCACCTGCTTAGCACCCTCCCCCCAGATCAGGGTCACGTGTAGTCATTGGAGCAGGTGGTGGATGGTCATGCATATCACAAGTCCTGGTTAAGTGACCACTACAGCTAGGCAGACAATCTCTGTTGAGTATTGAGAATAGCTAGGGTCACCCATCCTGAAAAGATACTGCCAAGAAGGCAGCAATGGCAAAACAATTCTGTAGGAAAATTTGTCAAGAACAGTCATGGTCATTAGACTATGATTGCCCAAGTCATATAACATGGCACAGAATGATGATTATCCTGACTGCCTACCATTCATACCCTTCAGCAGAGCAATCATCATTCCTTACTGTGTTGGTTTGAATGCTTAGACATCTGCTTGCTGCATCTGGAGTTACCTCCGCTCACCCCTGCCTCACTCCCATCATCGTTTCCACACAACCAAGGGCCAAATGTGTTTTTTTTTCCAGTTTCTTTTTGACAAGATATACATTTTTGCAGCAAATGTTTGTTTCATTTTAATCTGGTGTTTAAATTACTATGTGGAAGAAACAGTGGAAAAAGTAGGTGAGGATGGGAAGATCTGCATGTGGTGGGAGGGAAGCTTTGCGATAGAAATCCATGATGATGAATGTGAAGGAAATGAGCTTGCTTGAATGTATGTCCGGGAGCATACAGCATCGGTGACCCGGGTGCCCGCAGCTGTCTTTTAGGAGTTCGTATGTTCTCCTCATGACTGCATGGGTTTCTTCCCATATTCCAAAGACATACTGTTCGGTAGGTTAATTGGACATTAGAAATTGTCCCGTGATTAGGCTAGGATTAAATTGGGGGATTGCTGGGCGGCACAGCCTGAAGGGCCGGAAGGGCTTTTTCTGTGTAGTATCTCAAAAAATAAGTGATTGTTAGTACGGAGCAAATCCATTGTACAGGCAATACTTTTATTTTGAAAGGTCTTTTTTCTGTTGCAATGGTGGTGATGAGAATCAGAATCAGTTTTATTATCACTGGCATGTGCCGTGAAATTAGTTAACAGCAGCAGCAGTTCAATGCAATACATAATCTAGCAGAGAGAAAAAATAAAAGATAATAAATAAACAAGTAAATCAATTACATATATTGAATAGAATTTTTAAAAAGTGCCAAAACAGAAATACTGTATATTTTTTTAAAAAGTGAGGTAGTGTCCAAAGATTCAATGTCCATTTAGGAATCGGATGGCCGAGGGGAAGAAGCTGTTCCTGAATCACTGAGTGTGTGCCTTTAGAATAAGGGGGGGGGAGTTGAGGGTGTACAAACTGGAAGGAAAGAGGGAAGTTGGCCAGGGGATGAAGGCTGAAGTAATAATCTGGGAGGGAATAAATAGAAGATGTGAGCCGAAGAAGGAGGAATCTGATAGGAGGGGGCATTGGACTATGGGAGAATGGGGAGGAGCAGGAGCAACATGGGAGGGGAGTAATGGACAGTTGAGGACAAGAGAATGTTTAAGGGAGAGTCATGAGAGTCATAATGGAGAATGGGGGGGGGGGGGGGGGGAAGAGAAGGGAGATGGGAGAAATTACCAAAAGTTAGAGATATCGATGTTCATGCCGTCAGGATGAAGGCTACCCATACGGAATATGAGGTGTTGCTCCTCCAACCTGGAAGTGGCCCCATTGTGACCATAGAGGAGGCTTTGGACAAACATGTCAGAATGGCAATGGGAAATCAAATTGAAATGGGTGGCCACCAAAAACCCCACCTTTTGTGGCGGATGGGGCGAAGATACTTGACAAAGCAGTCCGTGTGGAGTCTCATCAATATAGAGTAGGTGCAGTGGTTATAGTAGATTACCCTGGCACTTTTTACGTGTGAAGTGTCTCTTAACCTGGTGGGACTGTTTGCGGCCTGAATGGTGCTGAGGCAGGAGGTGTAGGGGCAAGTGTAGCACTTGTCCCACTGGCAGGGATAGTGCCAGGAGGGAGACCTATGGGGAGAGACAAGTGGACAAAGGAGCCATCTAGAAAATGATCCCTGTTTGGAAGGGAGTGATGTGTTTAGTGGTAGAATTCCATTTTTAATCTGCAGTTTTATTTAACAGCATATATGCTGATTTGTTTTGACTTTTAAAAGAATTAAGCAAAATCATAATGTCTAACCTTGTACCAAGTACCACATTTCTTCTTGCTGTGTTCCATTGAAACTGAGTCTGTTCATTGTTTGCATTCTGAGTCATGTGGTTACTAAAGAGTCTGAATAACATAAAGCAGAACCTTGTATGTAAAGGAAGCAATTAAATCTTCATTAATTTTCCCCTCAGGAACTGTTCTTCAGGTTGTCAGTAGACAGCTGAAGTTCCTTGCCTAGTGGAAGAAGACTATCTTAAAGAGATTCTTGCCATGTGTGTTCCAAGAAGATGGGTGTTAATGCTTCTACCTACCCGTATCCCTCATGTCAGACAGCTGGGGTGAAAACACAGTCTTCAAATGCAATCGGTGGTAAGAATTTTATTCTGTATCATAAATACGAAAAAGTCCAAAGCAACATGCACAAAGTGCTGGCGGGACTCAGATGCTGCCTGACCTGCTATGGAAATGGGAAAACAGCTGATGTTTCAGGCTGAGACCCTTCAGGGCTGGAAAGGAAGGGAGAAGGCACAATAATAATAAGGTGAAGGAATAATAATAATAATTAATAAAAAGGTGGGGTGGTTGGGAGGGGAAGGAGGCAAGCAAGAAGGTGATGGGTGAAGCCAGGTGGGTGGGAAAAATTAAGTGCTGGAGAAGGAGGAGTCTGATAGAAGAGGAGAGTGGACCACAGGAGAAAGAAAAGGAGGGGACCCAAGGGGAAGTGGCCACCCTCAGGATGGAGGAGAAACACCTTGTATTACATCTGAGTATCCTCCAACCTGAGGGCATAAATATTGATAACTCCTTCTGGTAAAAAAAGTTTTTTTTCCTCCCCTCTCTTCCAATCTCCACTCTGGCCTTTTGCCTCTTCTCACCCAGCCTATCACTTCCACCTCCTTCCCCTCCCCCCACCTTTTTTATTCTGGCATCTTTCCCCTTCCTTCTCAGCCCTGAAGAATGGTCTTGGCCCAAAATGTCGACTGTTTCTTCATTTCCGTAGAATCTGCCTGACCTGCTGAGTTCCTCCGGCATTTTCTGTGTGCTATTTTGCATCCTTGCCAGGAATCAGCCAGTATCTTTTCTGCATGGTAGTACTTGTTGTTTTGAAATGACTTCTGAAATGGTTATTTTGCAGATAATTTGATTTTTATGGTATCTTCCTGCTTTTTTTTAAAGTGAAATTAGGATTGTTGTTCTTGGGTTTTAGGGTGTTTGGCAAACATCTTTAGCGTTACTGCCACCTTCTGAACTGCACTGTGCATCAGGCTATCTCAATCCTATATATTTACATTTCAAAGTTCAAAGTAAATTTATAATCCAAGTATACATATGTCACCATATACAGTCCTGAGATTCATTTTCTTGTGACCATATTCAATAAACATGTAGAATAATCATAACAAAATCAATGAAAGACTGTCCAACTAGGGCGTTTAACCAGAGTGCAGAAGGTAACAAACTGCAAATACAGAAGGTAGAAATAATAATAAATAAATAATAACTATCAAGGACGTGAGATGAAAAGTGCTTGAAGGTAAATCCATTGGTTATTGGAACAGTTCAGTGATGGGGTGAGTGAAGTTGAGTTTGTATTTGTATCAAGATCTATTAAAAAAAAATCCTGTATTCTTAAGAAACTGCATTATATACTTAAAGCCTGTTGCAGAGACAACACATTTCATGACATATGCCGGTGATTCTGAGCACATCTACAAGGAGTGGTGCACAAGAAAGCAGCATCCACCATCAAGGGACCCCACTGACCAGGAGGTTCCCAACCTGGGGTCCACAGAACCCTCGGTTAATGGTAGGTGTCCATGGCATAAAATGGTTGGGAACCCCTGATGTAGACCATGCACTTTTCTCGCTGCTGCCATCAGGCAGGAGGTACAGGAGTCTTAGTTTCCATACCAGCAGTTGCAGGAACAGTTATTACCCTACAACCGTCAGACTCCTGAAACAGCATGGATAACTTCACTCACCACAACACTGAACAGATTACACAAGCTATGGACTCATTAACTCATGTTCTCAGATAGGTATGCATGCATGTATGCATCTGTTTTCATTTGCACAGTTTGTCTTTTGCACATTGGCTGTTTATCAGTCATTATGTGTAGTTTTTCATTGATAATATTGTAATTTTTTTTCTACTGTGATTTTCCACAAGAAAATGAATCCCAGAGTTGTATCTGGTGACATATACACACTTAGATAATAAATTTACTTTGAATGGAGTTTGTCTATGTCACTTATAAAAATCCTAAAGAAGTTTTGCTCTGAAGAGAACAATCTAATTTGATTTTAAAGTTATTGCAGAATAAAATACAATTTGACATTAACACTATTTTTCAGACTCCATATATCTAGGATAGATATTTCTTGGGTACCACGAAACCCATGAGGTTGGAATGTCCAAACCCCAATATGTGTGAATACTGTGTAACTTGCTGCTCCCCTGCAATTGCCCAACAGCAAGACATAGTAGACCGTACACTGCATACAATTATAAAGAATATTTATGAATATTAACTTAACCAAACAGTTATTAAAGAAAAGAAAGAAAAAACAAAAGGGCTCATCATAATCCAGCAGTCAAACGTGCACATTAAGTTGGAGCTCATCTTGAAGCTTCTTTAACTGGAGCGCTGGCCCCTCAGTGTGCATGAAAGCACACACCACCTCACGAATGTTGCTCGAAATCCATCTCAAACAAATGGGGTCCCCCACAGGAGGATTGGTCCTTCCTCCTTGAAGCCATTCATCTGCACAAAACACCTTGTGCAAAAGGGACCGTATCCTCGGCCATCTTCCCTCCTGTCTTCTCCCAGCTCCCACCAAAAAGACCTCAACACTCACCAGTGTTCATCACAAACACCTCTCTGCCCAGCATTCTCTAGAACCATCTCGCAATTCCACCACCCTGATTGGCTGACACAGCATTCCCAAGTTGAGCAACAAAGCCACTTATCTTATCTCAAACCCAAACAGACTGAAAGCACAGCAGAACTGAAATACCTAAAGCATAGCAGTAAAAATTTTAACCAGGACATTACACTTGTATTCAGTTATTGTAAAACACCAGTGAGCCAGCTCATGTCCCTCAGGAGAGCAAGTCTAGCCTGCTTGGAACTGTGCATCCACTTCCCTGTGTTTGCCTCTTCAAAAGATTAGTTTTATTTGTTACATGTATATCAAAGCAGACAGTGAAATATGTCATTAGTGTCAAATCGTATCAGTGAGGATTGTGCTGGGGGCACAACCCTCAACCATCAGGCTCTTGAACAAAAGATGATAACTACACTCATCTATTCAGATGTTCCCACAATCAATGATTTCCCTTTAAGGATTCTTTATCTTGTTATTTATTGCTATTTATATTTGCATTTGCAGTTTGTCATCTTCTATGCTCTTGCTCTTTCATTAATGCTGTTTACAGTTACCATTCTATTGATTTGCTGAGTATACTGCAGGAAAATGAATGTCAGAATTATATGTGGTACCATGTATGTACTCCGATAATAAATTTTACTTTGTTTTTGAATTTTGGACTGTGGGAGGAAATTGATGCAGCCAAGCAATGATGGGAATTGAACCCCAATCGATAATCACTGGCATTGTAATGCATAATGCTAACTTTGCTTCCATGCTGACCCTAGACTTAATGCCCTGTGAATCATCCAACATGCTAGACGGTTCAAGCAATGATGGGAATTGAACCCCAATCGATAATCACTGGCATTGTAATGCATAATGCTAACTTCGCTTCCATGCTGACCCTAGACTTACTGCCCTGTGAATCATCCCAACATGCTAGACGGTTCAAGCAACACACACAAAATGCTGGTGGAACGCAGCAGGCCAGGCAGCATCTATAGGGAGAAGTACAGTCGAAGTTTCGGGCTGAGGCTAGACGGTTCAGTGGGAACCACGGATGGGCAGAACTGTTGATCTTGCCGATGAGTGAACAAAGTAAAACTTGTGGTGCATGAATAACTGAATGTGAATTAGTATTTGTTTCCTTATGGTTAACTGGTCAATAGAACATAGAACAGCACAGTACAGGGGCTTTGGCCCATAATCTTGTGCTGACCTTTTAACCTACTCTAAAATCAATCTAACTCTTCTCTCCTACTACATGACCCTCCTTCATCATGTGCCTCTCTAAAAGTCTCCGCAGTGTCCGTAAAGTGTCTGCCCTGCCACCACCCCAGCAGTGCGCTTCATGTCCCCACTACTCTGGGCTTTTTAAAAAAAAACGCCACCTCTGATTCAGGAACAGCTTCTTCCCCTCTGCTGTCCGATTTTTCTGAATGGGCATTGAACCCATGAACACTATCTCTACTTTTTTTATTTTCTTTTTTTGCACTCCTTATTTAATTTAACTATTTAATATATGTACTGTAATTCAGTTTTTTCTCTCTTTAGCATGTATTGCATTGTACTGCTGCAGCAAAGTTAACAAATTTCATGTCATATTCCAATGATATTAAAGCTGATTCTGACATCCCCACCCCCTACAATTTCCTCCAATCACCTTAAAATTATGTCTTCCCTCCCCACCCCCCATATTACATATTTCCATCCTGAAGAAAAATTCTGTGACTGTCTACTCAATCTGTGCTTCTTATCATCCTTTACGCCACCTCTCATCCTTCTTCGCTCCAAAGAGATAAGCCTTAACTCACTCAACCTGTCCTTACAAGGCACACTTTCCGATTCAGGAAGCGTCCTGGTAAATCTCCTCTGCACCCGCTCTAAAGCTTCTACATCCTTCCAACAATTCGGCAACCGGAACTGAACACTATAACAGAAACCTGAGAAATTTTGCAGATGCTGAAAATCCAAAGCAACACATACACAATCATGGAGGAACTCAGCAGATCGGGCAACATCCAAGGAAATGAATAAACAGTCGATGTTTCGCGCCAAGACACAATATACCAACTGTGGTTTTAGCCAGGATTCTTTGGGCTGCAACATTATCTCATGGTACTTGAATTTGGACCCTAACTAATAATGGCCAACACACCATATACCTTTGTAACTTACCTCTCAACTTGCACAGTAGGTTAGAGGGATCTATAAATGTGGACTCCGAGATCCCTCTGTTCCTGCACACTAAGGAAACTCACAAGCACTCCAGTGTGTCAGGAACGCTAGCCTATCAGAATCATGTTTAATATCACTGACGTATGTCCTGAAATTTGTTAATTTTGGAGCAGCAGTACAATGTAATACATGATAATAGAGAGGCAAAACAGAATTATGGAAAATATATACATTAAATGGTTAAATTAAACAAGTAGTGCAAAAAATAGAAATAAAAATATAGTGAGGTTCAATGTCCATCCAGAAATCAGATGGCAGAGTGGAAGAAGCTGTTCCTGAATCATTGAGTGGGTGCCTTCAGGCTTTTGTACCTCCTTCCCATTGGTAGCAATGAGAAGAGGGCATGTGCTGGGTAATGGATGTTGCCTTTCTGAAGTACCACTCCTTGAATGTGTCCTAGATACTACTGAGTCTAGTGCCCATGATGGAGCTGACTGAGTTTACAATTTTCTGCAGCTTATTTTGATCCTGTAGCGTGCCCTTGCCCCCATAACAGGCGATGATGCAGCCAGTTAAAATGCTCTTCATGGTACATCTGCAGAAATGTGAGTGCTTTTGGTGGCATTCCAAATCTTTTCAAACTCCTAATGAAATATAGCTGCTATCTTATCTTCTTTGTAACTGAGTCTAGGTCAGATCCTCAGAGATGCTGTCTCCCAGGAACCTGAAATTACTCACTTTCCACTTGTGATCCCTTGATGAGGACTGGAATAATAAGAATAACCAAGGTCTTTGTAAGGCACTGGTGAGGCCTCACAGAGTATTGTGAGCAGTGGGCCCCTTATCTTCAAAGAATGAGGGGTGACCTCATTGAAACCCATCTAATGTTTTAAGCCTTGATGGAGTGGATGTGGAGAGGATGTTTCCTATGGTGGGAGAGTCTAGGACCAGAGGACACAGATAGAGTGGATGTGGAGAGGATGTTTCCTATGGTGGGAGGGTCTAGGACCAGAGGACACAGATAGAGTGGATGTGGAGAGGATGTTTCCTATGGTGGGAGAGTCTAGGACCAGAGGGCACAGCCTTCATAATAAAGGAGCGTCCTTTTAGAATGGAGATGAAGAGGAATTTCTTTAGGCTGTGGGTGGTGAATCTGGAATTTGAGTATATTTAAGGCGGAGGTTGATAGGTTCTTAATTAGTCAGGACATAAAGGGATATGGGGAGAAGGCAGGAGATTGGGGCCGAGAGGGAAATGGATCAGCCATGATGAAATGGTGGAGCACTCTATGGCCCAATTCTGCTCCTATATCTTACTGTCTTATAATGTTTGAGAAATTTATGTATGACATTGATTCAGTGTGTAACAAGACTTGATTCATGTTAAGCTGAACTCTTGGTTCAGAGTGCTGTACCAAGTTATCAAAGCAAATAAAAAATTCTGCTTGACATAAAACATTAGAAACCTTAACCATTGTTTGTTCTTCATGACATGTCTCTGATCTTTTGTGCAATGTTTCAGCTTGTACGCTCTTAAAGTGTGTACATTGCCCTTTTAAGTTTTGTAATGCTTTATTTTCATGTTGGGCTTTGTGAGCTTGGTTTATTAGCCTTTAAAATATACTTTGCGTGTGTTCCCTTTTTTTTAAAAAAAAAGAGCTTTCTGGCATTGTGGTACTATGATTTAATTCTTTAATCTGTTTCAAATCCAGTTCAGACAGATGGGAGGGGTTCGTCTGGTAGGATTGCCTCGTGCATGACTTTCAATTAGTACTCCAAATTTTATTCCTTAAAAGCAGCCCAGTACTGTGCACCTTTTAATTTGACTCTAATCTCTAAGCTTTGCTCAAGGGAAGCTATCAGGCAGCTAGTTTGTGCATTTTCCTTCCTTTAAGAAGCAGAGTGTAGAGGTTGCAGAGGGACATCCTGCCAAAGCAAATTCATGCAATTCCTACATTAGTGCCTCAGTGAAGGATTGCCAGTCTGACCCCATTTCTTGAATGTGAGATCTGGATATCGACGTGGCACCAAGTGCTGTAACAATTGACTTGTGCACACTGCAAACGAAAGTTAATGTTATTGAGTGCTGAATATAGAAACTACAGATGGAAGGTTTGTTCCTCTGCCAGAAACTTCAGCATGTCTTTGATTACAAATCTTAACAGAACTGAGAGCTGTGTATGGCAATGTGGGAGGAATTTATTTTCTTTCCATTTCTAGAGGGACTTGCAAAGCTTGTGGAGAGATCTTTGTCTTTCTTTGTTAGCACAACTTGCGTTGTGGAAATTTTGAATGCTCTTTGATCTTTAAATCCTCAAGATGTATTTTTTTTTAAATTGCATCCTTCTCATTTAAGTTATTGGTTTTAATACTTTTCCCGCATCCCACATATACTTTGAGCAAATCCAGATTATAATGGCACCTTATGTTTTTGGGAATGCTTTAGATGGGCAAAAATAGATGTGTTCGCTTTGACAGCACATATACTAAAATTGGAATGATGCAGAGAATATTAGCATGGCCCCTGCGCAAGGCTGACACATAAATTTGTGGTGTTGGATAATTTGGGGCAGCACAATTGTGTATTAATGAGCACACCGCATTACAGTACTGGCGATCTGGGTTCAATTCCCCAGTCTACATTCTCCCTCATAGCCACGTGGGTTTCCTGCAGGTGCTCTGCTTTCCTCCCACAGTTTGAAGACATACCGGTTGGTAGGTTAATTTGTCATTTTAAATCATCTTATGATTAGTCTAGGATTAAAGTGGGTGGTTGCTGGGCAGCACGGCTTGAAGGGATGAAAGGGCCTGTTCTGCGCTGTATCTCAATAAATAGTTTCAGGGGATTCTCTTATAATCTTGTTCAGCCCTACAGTCTCTCTGAATTCTATTCTAATAATTCTGTTCCTTTTATCTTAAGTTTCCCAATTTTGGTCACCCTACTATTAATGAGTGGATAACCAACTGAGATATCTTTTCATACCTTAAACTAGCTCTTGTTAAACTAGCTTTTTTTCATTTGACTGAGTAGTAAAAGTTACCTTCTAATGCTCTGTGTATTTCCATGATATCCACATGTGTCACATACACTGTTTGTTCACTCTGTGCTCTGTTGTATGATGTGTGTGATCATGGTCTTTCCCTGACCATGATTGTTCTTGGCAAATTTTTCGACGGAAGCAGTTTGCCTTTGCTTTTTTCTGGGCAGTACCTTTATAAGACAGGTGACCCCAGTCATTCTCAATACTTCAGAGATTGTTTGCCTGGTGTCAGTGGACACATAACTGGGACTTGTGATATGTACAAACATCCACCACCTGCTCCCGTGGCTTCATGTGACCCTGACCATGGCGGTGGGGCTAAGCAGGTGCGACACCTTGTCCAAGGGTGACCCGCAGGCTAGCGGAGGGAAGGAGCACCTTACTCCTCCTTTAGTAGTGCCATATCTCCACCCTGCCAGTGAAGAAGCTCAATGACACAGTTTCTATATACATTAAACGACAAATTTCCCAACATATGTCAGTGGTAATAAACCTGATACTCTTCCCCTTAATTCTCCATCTTCCAGCCACATTTCCAAATAGGCAACGCAAGGTTAGGAACTGTCCTGGCACTCACATTTGGAATGTTGCAAGCTCATCAGAGGCAATTTGTAGCCAATGAATTACTTGAACTGTGTAATTTTTCATGTTGCTGTTGTTCTATCTTGCCAGAATATTGTTCCCTACCTGTCATTGTGTTAATTGTTATTCTGCTGCTTTGTTTCTCTTGTCAGCAGGTTTGCAAAATAAGCCACTTTGCTGAATATCACAAGAACCTCTTTTGATACAATGCAGTTTTGCCAGAATTCAGTTCAATTCAAATTTAATTGTCATTCAGCCATACATGAATACTCATGAATACAGCCAAATGAGACAGCATTACCCTGAGGTCAAAGTGCAAAACACAGTACCAGTAGTCATATACAAGGTAGCAAGCACAAGTGGTATCACAATTACGCAATAAGAGTCAAAGAATCTCACCATCAATCCACAGTGGACCACAACAGAGTCGGTCTCCCACCGAGCGAACACTGAGTGGGGGAGCCTGGCATTAATTAGTATGTACTTGTCTTTTAGAACATAGAACAGTATAGCACAGGAACAGACCCTTCAGCCCACAATGTTTTGCTGAATAAGCTTAAAAAGTAAATTAACAAAAAAACAAAAACTAATCCCTCCTATCTGCATAATGTCCATATCCCTCCATCTTCCTTGTATTCTTGTGCCTATCTAAATGGCTCTTAAAAACTTCGAATATATTTGCCTCTACCATCATACCACGCAGCACATTCTAGGCATTCACCACTCACTGAGGGGAAAAAAAATTACCCCTCACGTCCCCTTTCAAATCTACCCCCTCTCACCTTCAATGTATGCCCTCTGGAATTCCCATCTCTCACATTAGAAATCTTGTGAATCCCAGACCTAGAGGTCGAAGCTACAAACTTAAGGCAATTAGAGTTGAGTAGGCCACTCGGCCCCTCAGTTCTACCCTGACATTCAGCCTGATCCTGTTTGAAAATGCCCCCCCGTTCCCAAAAGCACACTATCCTGTGACCTTTCAAAAACTTATCTATTTCCTGATTATCTATATTTTAGTGATTTGATCTCCATGGCGCTGCAGGTAGTGAATTCCAGAGATTCTGCAAGAATAGGTTGATGTTCTGGAGGACGAAGGAAATGCTGTACTGTTAGAGATGTACAATTTTGGATTAAATACTAATTTGAGGCCCTGTTCATCCAATCAGATGGATTTTTTTTTTAAATCTGCCTTTTTTTTTAAGGTATAAGTAAATTTTTTTTGTCACGGTATTCAGTATGATAATCTTTAGTTCATAATGTGTTTCTAAAAAGGTCTTTCATTCCCCAGTGCTGACACCTAGAGTTGTACAGTGTGGGAGTGGGCCATTTGGCCCAACTAAACCATGCATCTATCAAAAAGAGAACTGTGTATAAAAAGAGAACACAAAGCCCTTCCTCTGACATTTCTTTCCCCCAACAATACTTTTCTCCCAACTCCTTGAAAAAAATTGTGCCCTTGTTTTAGCCATTTCTACTCTGGGGGAAAAAGTCACTGGCTATCCACTTAATTTCTTCCTCTTATCATCTTGTTCACTGCTATCAAGTCACCTCTCGTCCTTCAACCCAAAGAGAAGCATCCTAGCTCACTCAACCTATCCTCATAAGACATGCTCCCTAATTCTGGCATTATCTGTCTATTAAATGTCGTAATTATACCTGCCTCGACCTCTTCCTCTGGCAGTTTGCTTCATGTACATACCATCCTCTCACCACCAACCCCCCTCCTCCACCTGTACTGTAAAGTGTTGTGCTAACCACTACGCTACTGTGTCGCCCCGCAAAGTTACTTTTAAACTCTGTTGTCACAAAGTTTGCTTCACTCTGACAAGAAATGATGTAACCTGCGATTTATTTGTCTTTGGACAGAATCCCCTTCGCATCCTCAGTTTGGATGTCAGCTGGACGGGAAGCTCTGTGTCTCTGGGCTGGGCCAGGACAAGCGTGAGAAGAAGAGGAGCTCCAACCTTGCCTTGCTGAAGAAGAAGCTGTTCAGGCGGCGCAAGTCGGCCAAGTCGGCTGACCATGCCAAGCACATGCGTGAGCTGCTCTGCAGCTGGGACGTGCGAGACGTGGGCCTGCTGGTGAAGCAATATGAAGCGGCTCTGGCCGTGAAGGAACTGGCAATTCAAGCGTGTGTGGCCAGGCCAGAGGCCAGCCGCTTAAATGAGGATTTGGCCAAGTTGTACCAGTTCAAGTACTGTACCGATGTGGACCTGATATTCCAGGGTACGTGCTTTCCTGTCCATCGTGCCATCCTGGCAGCGCGGTGCCCTTTCTTCAAAACCCTCCTCTTGTCTAACCTGGACCGTGCGGAGTTGGTTATGGATATCAGCACTGTTGGCATAGACATACCGATATTATCTTCGCTATTGCACTACTTATACAGTGGGGAGTTTGGCGTGCGGGATTCCCAGATCAAGAACGTTGACGTCCTAGTCCGTCTCAGTGAGGAGTTTGGCATGCCCAATGCCCTTCACTTTGACATCTACAGCCTCCTGGAGAGTTGCTGCTATTACGATGCGGTCCTCAGCTTTACCTCCAGCCCTGAGGCCTCCGACGGCTTCGAAGGGTGCCGCCTGGAAGGTGACTTCTGCTGCCACAAGGCCATCCTCTGCGCCCGCTCGCCGTTCTTCCGCAACCTCCTCCAGAAGCGGATCCGCAGCGGGGAGGAAACCACAGATCGGACCCTGCAGACCCCAGCCAGAATTGTTCTGAACGAGGCAATCATTCCAAAGAAGTATGCAAAGGTTATTTTGCATTGCATGTACACGGACCTGGTGGACCTGGATTTGGTCCTACCATTCAGCCCGTCTACAGGGAGTTTGAGGGAAGTGCAGGATGAATCAGGGAAGGACAGCGAAACCCGGTTGGAGAACGCAATGGAACTGTTCCATATTGCACTCTTCATTGAATTCGACATGTTGGCCCAAGGTAAGGAAAACATAGAACATAGAAGAGTACAGTACAGGAACAGGCCCTGTGGTGCCGAACCAACTAAAAAGTCAATCAAACCGTCTCCCCAAAATCTTCACCCTCCTACCTGCACCATGTCTGTATCCCTCTGTCTTCCTCACATCCACGTGCCTTTCCAAAGGTCTCTTCAAAGCCTCTAAAATATTTGCCTCTACCACCATACTGGGCAGCGCATCCACCACTCTGAGTAAATAAACTTACCCCTCACATCCCCCTTAAACCTACCCTCTCTCACCTTCAGTGCATGCCCTCTGTTATTAGACACTTCAGCCCTGGGATAGAGATACTCTCTGTTCACTCTATCTATGCCTCCCATAATTTTGTAAACCTCTGTCAGATCTTCCTTCAGCATCCACCACTCTGGAGAAAACAGCCCAAGTTTATCCAGCCTCATGTGATAGGATATGCCATCTAAACCAGGCAACATCCTCATAAACCTCTTCTGCACCTTCTCAGAAACCTTAACATCCTTCCTATATTGGGGCAACTAAAACCAGATGTGGCCTAATCAGAGATTTGTGAAGTTGCAACATGACCTCTTGACTTTTGAACTCAATGCCTGAACTAGTAAAAGCAAGCATTCCATAAATGGCCTTAACCACCTTAGTGACCTGTGAAGCCACTTTCAAAGGGCTATGAACTTGGATCCCAAGATCTCCCTGCTCAGCAACACTGTTAAGGATCTTGCCCTTAACAGTGTGCTGTCTCCTTGAATTCGCTCTCCCAAGATGCAACACCTCACATTTATCTAGGTTAAATGTCATCTACCATTTCTCAGCCCATATCTACTTTTGATCTATTCTTTGCCAGTCTTCTACACTATCCACAACTACACCAATCTTGGTATCATCGGCAAATTTACTAACCCACCCATCTACATTTTCATCCAGGTCATACATGCTCAGGGGGACAAAGTGAGAGTGGGTGCTTGATTGGCAGTGTGCTGTACCAGAGTGATCTTCTCGCTCTCTTTTTGATGAAGAGTTAGGGCCTGTCAGTCTTCGAGTCAGTTGGCTCAGAGAAGCGAAGCTGAAGATTAACATCGGAACAGTGAGCTGCTAGTCTCCCGCTCTCGTTGTTGCAGGAGTGATCTCTCTTTCCCTAGTGAGAGTGAGTTTGTCTGAGATACTGAAGTGTTGGGTTATGAACTGTAGTTTTTGATGGACTTTAGATCTAGCTCTCTTTGGGGGCTTGCTGTTGCTGGCATGGTGGGGGGAGGAGGGTCTCTGATTTGCTGGGAGAGAGTCAGTGCTTATGCTGCTGCTTGTGCATGGTGGAGATGGGGGTTTGGGGTTATGATGTTTCATTCATTCTTAAGAGTTTTTTCCTGTTTTGAGGATGTCTGTGAAGAGTAAGAATTACAGGTTGTATACTGTGTATATTCTCTGACGTAAAATTGAACCATTGATCTCTACTCTGCTATGGGTGGCCACCCATACAAGTTTCTGAAGCATGAGCTTCCCGTCCCGCTGACATCTGAACTGAGGATGTGAAAGGGATTCTTCAACAGCTTTTGAAATTGTTTAAAACTAACTTTTGCATCCTAGGCTAAACTGTTCATAAAACAATGTTCAGGCTCCAGTTAAATTGTTGGATTTTACATCCTAGCAGTCGAGATATGCCAGTATAATATGGAGAGCAAGCTGTTGCCCACGTAACGGGCTTCCCCACTCCATACATCTGGCCAGCCCAAAGGAATGGCCAAGACTGATGTATTTTGGGAGCTGCCAGTCAGCATTGAGCTGAACGCAAGTCTGCCTTAGGCCTCCAACTCCATGTTTTTCCCCTCGGGAGTGTACTCCCAAAGCCTCCCCCATGAGTGAATATAGCCACAAGGCAGCAAATGTTTGATATCAGAGTTTTCCTTCTCTTAGATCAGCTGCCAACCACGGCCGACAAGAGCCATCTGCCTGAAGCGACTGGTTCTAAGGAACAGTAACCCACCTTTGTCTCCTCTCCTATCAGTAGAAACTGTTCTGCCAGGTTTAGTAGCTAAGTCGCACGTCAAGGCCGGGAGGTGGATGTGGTTGTCAGAGGCTATTTGAGGGGCATATCATTGAGAGCATTTAAAAGGTAGTGGGCGCTTATCCTCATTACTACCCCTGGTTATAACAACTTTAAGAAGCCACTTCTGGCCATTATTCTTTCTACAAAGGATGTGCCTTGGGAAGTTGATGTGATTTACTAGAATGGTACCGAAAGTCAGTAATTGTGGTTGCAGAAAGAGCAGGAAAGTTGGAAGTATTCACTGAGGATCAAAGAAAGTTTTGGGGTGATTTGATATTCAAAATCAGAAAAGTATTTTATAAGTAGGAAATTGTTTCAAGTGTACAATTGTTGGTAACCAAAGAGCACACATTTGTAGTGTTATCAAAAAAATGGAATGCCGTACAAAATGGAGGGATATAGACAGGGTAAGTACAAGCAGGCTTTTTCCCACTGAGGTTGGGTTTGAGTAGAACTAGGGGTCATGGGTTCAGGGTGAAAGCTGAAGGAGCCTGAAAGCACGCCCTTAAGGTATTGAAGGTGACACACAGGATCTCCAGGAACAACTTGGAAGAAGCGTGCTATTGGGGTGTGGCCCTGAGGACAAAGTGATTCCTCATTGACGTCACGGACTGAAGTGTTGTGGGAGATCTGTCTGTCTGTCTGTCTGGATGGACAGTAGTTTTTGACTGGCGATAGATTATGGTCTTTGGGAACTTGTTATTGTGTGGTGGGGGGGAGGTTGATGCTTTGCTGTTGACTGGTGGGAGCTTTGGAGTTCTAATGTTTTTTTCTGTCGTTCATTTTTGTGGTGTCTTCTGTTTTGTGGATATCTGAGAAAAGTGAGGATTTCAGGTTGTGTACCATATACATTCTTTGACATTAAATTAAACCATTGAACTTCTTTACTCAGAGGGCAAGGTGAGTGTGGAATGAGCTTCCAGTGGAAGTGGTGGATGCTTGTTTGATTGCAACATTTAAGAAAAGTTTGAAAAAATCCATGGATGGGAAGCACACGGAGGGCTGTTGTCCAAATTCAGGTCAATGGGACTAGGCAGAATAACAGTTTGGCATGGACTAGATGGGCCAAATGGCCCATTTCTGTGCTTTATTACTCTATGACCATAATTTGTGGAGTGGTACCATTGGCAGAGTGATTGCGATAGAGTACGTCTGTCTCAGAAATGTCAGTTTTTCTTTTGCCTGTAATGCAGTTGTACTGAAGACGCCGCTCCCCAGTGGCTCCAATGACTTCAGACCGGTGGCATTGACCTCCCACATCATGAAGACCCTGGAGAGACTTGATCTAGAGCAGCACCGGCCTATGGTTAGGCCGCACTTAGACCCCCCTCCAGTTCGCCTACCAGCCCCGACTAGGAGTTGAGGATGCCATCATCTACCTGCTGAACCGTGTCTACGCCCACCTGGACAAGCAGGCGAGCACTGTGAGGGTCATGTTTTTTGACTTCTCCAGTGCGTTCAACACCACCCACCCTGCTCTGCTGGGTGAGAAGCTGACAGTGATGCAGGTGGATGCTTCCCTGGTGTCATGGATTATTGATTACCTGACTGGCAGACGATAGTACGTGCGCTTGCAACACTGTTTGTGTCAGACAGAGTGGTCAGCAGCACTGGGGCTCCAAAGGGGACTGTCCTGTCTCCCTTTCTCTTCACCATCTACACCTCGGACTTCAACTACAACACAGAGTCTTGCCATCTTCAGAAGTTTTCTGATGACTCTGCCATAGTTGGATGTATCAGCAAGGGAGATGAGGCTGAGTACAGGGCTACGGTGGGAAACTTTATCACATGGTGTGAGCAGAATCATCTGCAGCTTAATGTGAAAAAGACTAAGGAGCTGGTGGTGGACCTGAGGAGGGCTAAGGCACCGGTGACCCCTGTTTCCATCCAAGGGGTCAGTGTGGACATAGTGGAGGGTTACAAATACCTGGGGATACGAATTGACAGTAAACTGGACTGGTCAAAGAACACTGAGGCTGTCTACAAGAAGGGTCAGAGCTGTCTCTATTTCCTGAGGAGACTGAGGTCCTTTAACATCTGCCGGACAATGCTGAGGATGTTCTACGAGTCTGTGGTGGCCAGTGCTATCATGTTTGCTGTTATGTGCTGGGGCAGCAGGCTGAGGGTAGCAGACACCAACAGAATCAACAAACTCATTCGTAAGGCCAGTGATGTCGTGGGGGTGGAACTGGACTCTCTGATGGTGGTGTCTGAAAAGAGGATGCTGTCCAAGTTGCAAGCCATCTTGAACAATGTCTCCCATCCACTCCGTAATGTACTGGTTAGGCACAGGAGTACATTCAGCCAGAGACTCATTCCACCGAGATGCAACACTGAGCGTCATAGTAAGTCATTCCTACCTGTGGCCATCAAACTTTACAACTCCTCCCTCGGAGTGTCAGACACCCTGAGCCAATAGGCTGGTCCTGGACTAACTTCCACTTGGTATTATTTACTTATTATTATTTAATTATTTATGGTTTTATATTGCTATATTTCTACACTATTCGTGGTTGGCGCGGCTGTAACGAAACCCAGTTTCCCTCGGGATCAATAAAATCTGTCTGTCTGATTTATGACAGCAACGAAGATTCTCCATCTCTGGTGTCATTCACAGCTTCCTTCATCATGTCAGCAGTTCAGCTGACTGGCAGTCTGCATATTTCAGGTGGCGACTCAGGAATACCGTCCTGACTCTGATAAAGAAGGATTCTTCATTGCTGTTTCCGTAACAATTTTACCAGTCATGGTTGTTAGCCCTGAGCTGAACCCCCCGGACCCAGAGGACGGTGGACCACTCTTAGTTTGGCCTCTACTCTTTAACCTGCTTGGCATGGGTGACCCTGCCAAGAGTCAGAAAATAAACCTTTGACTCCAGCCAACATAGCTGTTGGTCATTGAGACACGCAAGCCTCCAAATCCAGTGACAAGGTGTGATCCTCTTGAGGAAATGTCAGTTGAAGAAATTGAATGTTAACTTTCAAAAGGAGACTTGATAAAATGAGGATGAAAGTAACAGCTGCTGATTACTTGTAATGATTAAAGAAGATCGAAACTGGGCTAAGCCATTTGAGTGCTCTGCCACTCATTAAGGATGTGTCTAATATTTATTTGTTCTGTTAGTGTACCAATCCCATGTACCTCATTCCCTTAGTATACCATCTTCCCAGTGGCCAAATATTTTAATTCCAATTCCTATTCCCAATCCCATTCTGACATGTCAGTCCATGGCTTCCTCTGGTGTCAAGTTGAGGCCTCCCTTGCTGGAGAAGCAGTTCCTTATATTATGGGTTTCCTCCAACCTGATGGCATGAATATTGACTTCTCCATCTGATAAACAAATTCTATCACAACCCCCCCATTCCCCACTCAGTTTTTCTCACTGCCTCTTACTTCCCCTGGGTCCCTTCCTCCTTCCCTTTCTCCTATTGTCCACTCTCTCCTCTCCTATCAGATTCCTCCTTCACCAGCCCCAGACTTTTCCCATCTACTTGGCTTTACCAATCACCTTCCAACTAGCCTCTTTTCCCTTTTGGTGTCTTCTCCCCTTCCTTCTCCTGACGAAGGACCTTGGCCCGAAATGTCGACTGTTTATTCCTCTCCATATATGTTGCCTGACCGCCTGAGTTCCTCCAGCATTGCATGCGTGTGTGTGTGTGTTGCTTTGGATTTCAAGCATCTGCAGACTTTCATGTTTATGATTGCTAAACTTTGTAGTCAAGATGGTGTCAGCGTACAACACTCCCTTGATCAACATCTTCCAGATAGCTCACGAAAATATCTCTTGTACTACTTTTGTGTCTGTTGTTCACCTTAAATATATTTCTGGGACTGTCAGAGCTTGCAATTTACAGTTTTGAGATCCGGGAAGATTCTGGGAAACGAGCATGTACTTGACGCAAAGAAATTTTGAGATGCTATAGAAACCGATGTTTAACTCCACTTTGTCATTTAAAACATCCATTAATCGCTGATTAAAGTGTGGAGGAAAATTGAGACATCGAGGCAAATGCGGAAGCAAGCGAGAGTTTCAGCGCTGACTGCCTGCCTTTTGAGTGCTGCTGGAGGAGTATGTGTGCGGCCTATTGCTGTGGCAGGCAGGTAAGCAGGCATCTCTGCCTCGTTTGGTGTCCCTCTCAACGAATGTCGGTGATATTGTAGAATGGTATTGTGGTTCTGCGTTTATGAATTGGACTATTGCATGGACTGTGGACTTTTTCAGACTTTTTTAGACTTTTTTCCATTCCTTTTCGGTTTTGTTGTGCAGGGGGAGCGTGTTCGGGGGTTGATATTCTGTTAGTTATCAGTGTGGGGGGGGAGGGGAGTTTTTGGGAGGGTTGATGATTGGGATGTAATTTTTTTTGTACTGGGTGGGGTGGGTTTTCTGAACATCTTTCATGTTCTTTATTTTGTGGCAATCTGGAGAATACAGATTTCAGAGTTGGATATGGATACATGCTTTGATAATAAATGAACCTTTGAACTTAGAATTTTCTTAACCTCTCTTCAGTTCACTGACATGTTGTGAACTTGTTTTGTGCTAACAGTACAGTGCCAAACACAAACAATTACTGAGTTACAGTAAGAAATGTAAAATAAATAACACAAAATAGTAATGAGGTAGTGTTCATGGACCGTTCAGAAATCTGATGGTGGATGAGAAAAGCTGTTCCTAAAACACTATATGTGTGTTTTCAGGCTCTTTTACCATCTTTCAGATGCATGTATTGGATAGTGAGGGTCCTTAATGATGGGTGCCTCTTTCTTGATGCACAGTCTTTTGAAGATATCCTCGATAATGGGGAGGCTACTGCTCATGATTAATTTGACTGCAACCCTCTGCAATTCTTTTTGATTCTGCCATTGGATCCTCCATACCAGCTGGTGATGCAACCAGTCAGAGTGCTCTCCATTTCTGTAGAAATGTGCTGGAGTCAGTGACGTACCAAATCTCCTCAAATTCTTTCCTAATGAAGCATAGCTGCTGTCATGTCTCCTTCATGATTGCATTAGTATGTTGGGCCCAAGATAGATCCTCTGAGATGTTGACACCCAGGAACTTGAAGCTGCTCATCTTTTCCTCTGCTGACATCTTCCTTGATGAAGACTAGTATGTGTTCTCCCAACTTCCCCTTCCTGAGATCCAGAACCTTGCACTCAAATGCCAGTACAGCTAGAAGGTGTTAGAAGGGGTAGAAAAAGTAAAGGGCTGGAGAGGAGAATGGACCATAAGGGAAAGGGAAGGAGGAAGGTTACCAAGAAGAGGTGATGGATAAGTGAGAAGAAGTAAGAGGGCAGAATGGGGAATAGAAGAAGGCAGAGAGGGAGGCAATTTTTTTTAAACTGGAAGGAGGAATTGATATTCATGCCATCAGGTTGGAGGCTTCCCAGACTAAATATAAGGAGTTGCTCCTGCATGCTGAGGGTGGCCTCATTGTGGGATTCCCTACTGCCTCAGTGAAGAACTTACTCAAGTCTAAGTCCTGATGTGCAGATGCCTTGTTTTGAGATGGTGGGATCCTAGAAAGCACAGTGAGGAGAAATCACAGGACAATTTGCAATGACCTATTTACCTACAAACCAGTATGTCTTTGAACTGTGAGAGGAAATCAGAGCATCAGAGGAAAGCCCCACAGTTTACGGGAAGAACATACAAGCTCCTTACAGACAGCTCAGGGATCGAACTCTATATGCCCTTGTTTTTCTAAAGTCCTGGAGAGTTTCAGCCAAGTCTTTGTGATTCTTTGTAGGTCAAATTTCCCCCCGTTCCAGGAATCAATCCACAGAACCTTTGCTATCCCTCTGTTCTGAGTGTATCCTTCCCAAGATCAGGAGAATTGATCTGCACACAATGTTGCAGGTGTGGTCTCGCTGAAGCCCTGTTCTTCTTCATTTCCTGATTGTTTGCTCTTGCTACAAATTAGCTTTAACTGATTCATGTAGCAAGACTCTAAAGTACCTTTGAACACCAACATCTCTCAACATTTTAAAGAAAAAGTACTTTGTTACCTGCCAAAGTGAACGACTTTATTTTTCTACATCATATTCATCATATTCCTCGCCATTTCACTTATCCTGTCCATATCCCTCTGACACTTCTACGGATCCTCTTCATAGCCTACACTGCCGTCTAGCTTTGTGGCATAGGCCCATCTAGTCTGTGTTGAACCATTATTCTGTCTATTCCCATTGACTTGGACCATACTCCTGCCATTCATGTACTTATCCAAACTCCTCTTAAATATTAGAATTGATCCCGCACCCACTACTCACCCAACCTCAATGGGGAAAAGCCCTGCTTGCATTTACCCTATCTGTACCTTCTCTTTTTACCTCTATCTGTACCCTCTTCTCTCTCCTGCACTCTAGGGGCTAAAGTTCTAACCAATGCAACCTTTCCCTAGAGCTCAGGTCCTCAAGTCCCAGCAATATTCTTATAAATCTTCTCTGTATTTTTTCAATCTTAATCTTTTCTGTGGGTAGGTGACCATAATGCTTCAAATTGGGCCTTACCACCATCTTAAACAACTTCAACATAACATCCCAACTCTTGTACTCAATACTCTGATAGCCAACAAGCCCAAGAGCTCTCTTTACAATCCTCCCTATCTGTGACCTAGCATGGCAGGGTGGTGATATGTCTCTACCAAAAGAGGTGTAAGGCGTTCTTTTCCTCCACTAGCCTGTAGGTCAATCTTGGCAAGATGTAGCACCTGCTTAAACCCCCCCCCGGTAAGGGGCAGTGAAGCCATGGGAGTGGGTGATGGATGTCATATGAGTAGCTGGTGCATATCACGAGTCCTGGTCCTGGTGATGTGACCACTATCATCAGGTAATCTCTGAAGAGTATTGACAATGCCTGGGGGCCACCCGTCTTGTAAAGACACTGCCCAGAAGAAGGCAATGGCAAATCACTTTTATAGAAAAAATTGCCAAGAACAATCATGGTCATGGATAGACCATGATTGCCTCTGTCATATGACATGGCACATAATGAATGACTACCTGTGACTCCACTTCTGAGAAATTATGGATCTGCAGTCCCCAATCCCTCTGTTCTGTCCCACTTCTCAGTGCCCTATCGTTCCCTGCAAACCATTGCCAAAGTTGGACCAATGGATTAAGTATAATATCCAAATTACTGAAGCACACAGAGCAATCCTCTGATATCATTAAATGATGTCCTAGCACTGATTTCCAATGGCACTCCACCAGTTATTGCCTCCAAACCTGAAAATCTCTGTGCATTCCTACTGTTACAGTTCATTCCTCAATATGCACCTCAGTATATTTTCACTGACCTTCTCTTTCCTCAATCCCTGTCCTCTTGTTTTGTTTCATAACTACATCTGGTTCCCCAGTTACTGTACCAGTTATAGCCTTCAAAAAAATTGCTAAATCTGCTTTGCTTTTAATCAGTCCATGTTGTCTCTGCTCAATCCTATTATTATCCTTTAACTATCTGTTGTTACTTAATGATTAGATTCTTGTTTTCCCTACTAGTGAAGGGTTAGCTGTTAATTTTTTTCCCCCATTTTGTTGTTTCTAAATAGTTGCATGTGCTATCTACTGCTCTGTGAATATTTTGGAGCTGACAGCCAATGCATCTGGTATCCATGTAGCCAGCTCATTCAAACCCCTAGTCTATGGATTCTCAACCTGGGTTCCACAGACCTTTGTTTAATGTAAGGAGTACTTACTACCATTGGCGTTTAGGGCCACAGTGAGGATCCTCCATTTCAGGGCTTCCTTCATTGTGTCAGTAGCTTCTTCTCGGTTTTCACTGCTGTCAGGCATGCAAGTTCTGGGTGGAGATTCAGGAATAGTAGAAGGATTTTTCATTGGTCAAACAAAGTTGTCGAGGAAACAGCAGTCAGGGTTGTTAGCTCTGAGCTGAACCGCCGGAATCTAGAGGGCTGGTGGATCACTCTTAGTCTGGCCTCTACCCTTTGACCTGTTTGGCATGTGTGACTCCACCAGGACCCAAAGTGTAAAGCCCTAACTCCAACTTTCCATGGCATAAGAAATGTTGGGAATCCCTGCCCTAAGGTGTAGTTCATCAGCTGCAGATGATTTATAACATTTCACCCCCTCCCTCCTTAATTGTTCAAATGTAGAGGTTCCCAACCTGGAGTCCACAGAACCCCTTGGTTAATGGTAAGACTCAATGACATAAAATAGGTTGGGAACCCCTGGTAGACCCCTTGTATTGCATGGTTCAGTGAAGTTATCATTACTACCTTCACCCCTCACCTGGTTTCACTTATCACCTGCCAGCTTGTACTCCTTCCCCTTGCACCACTTTTTTACTTTGTCTTCTACCCCTTCCTTTCAAATCCTGATGAAGGGTCTCAGCCTGAAATGTTCCCCTCCATAGATCCTGCATCACCTGCTCAGTTCCTTCAGCATTTTGTGTGTTACTCTTCATTTAAAGGTTTTGTTTAAAAGTTCCATTCTCTAGAATGGTGCAGGCATTACTCAAACTCAGTAGAGCTTGTTTGGATTGGATGATGAAATTGTTAATGAAATTATTAGAGCTGTGGGGTAATGTTGCAGCTCTGTTAAACTCTAGTTAGACCAAATTTGGAGTATTGCATTCAGTTCTGACTGCCTCATTTTACAGGAAGGACATGGAAGCTTTAGAGAGAGATTTACCTGAAAGATGCCTTTATTAGAGATCTTATGTGGATTGGTTGAGCGAGCTAGGGCTTTCCACTTTAGAGAGGAGGAGGATGAGCGGTGATTTGATAGAGATGTGCAAGGTGATGAGAGGCATAGATTGAGTGGACAGTCAGAATTTTTTTTGCTAGGGCAGGAAAGGCAAATATGAAGGGGCATATTTTATGGCGATTGGAGGAAAGTTTGGGGGATATGATAAAGGTAAGGTTTTTTTAAGCAGAATGGTGGGTGCATGGAACACTATTGGGTGATGATGGAAGCATTAGGGGCATTTAAGAAACTCTTAGATAGGTACATACCTACTAACTTGGGCCCTTAGCTCCTAGGTGAAGCATAGACCATCGATGACCTTCCATCTCCATCATCCTGTGAAGTCAGCTGGAGTTCATTAATGCTTCTGCAATCTATTGCATCCACTGAATTGGCAAATAGACACATGAATGACAGAAACATGTGGGGAGATACTTAGGAGGGAGGGGTAAGATTGATCTTGGATTAAAAGATCAGCATAACATCTTGGACCAAAGGGTCTGTACTGTGCTGTACTAAAATTGGATGGTGGGCGTTCTTGGTGGGGGATGCTGCTTTCCTGCACATCACTCTGTAACACGTAGTATGTGAGTTATTGTCACCTTCCTATCAGCTTCAACCAGTCTGGCCATTCACCTCTCTCATTAACAAAGTTTTTTTTGTGTGTGCCACAGAACTGCCACACATTAAATTTTTTTTGTATGCATTATTTTCTGCTAAAACTGTAGAGCAGGATACCCAACCTGAGGTCCACAATCCCTTGCTTAATGGTATTGGCCCATGGCATAAAAAAGGTTGGGAACCTCTACTCTAGAGACTGTTGTGCGGGAAAATTCTAGGAGATTAGCAGTTTCTGAGATATTCAAACCACCCCACCTGGTACCAACAATCATTCCACGGTTAAAGTTACCTGGGTCACATTTCATTCCCCATTCTGATGTTTAGTCTGAACATCAACTGAACCTCTTGACCATGTCTGCATGTTTTTATGCATTGAATTGGTGCCAGATGATTAGATAACACACACAAAATGCTGGTGGAACACAGCAGGCCAGGCAGCATCTATAAGGAGAAGCACTGTCGATGTTTCGGGCTGAGACCCTTCGTCAGGACTAACTGAAAGGAAAGATAGTAAGAGATTTGAAAGTAAGAGGGGGAGGGGGAAATGCAAAATGATAGGAGAAGATCGGAGGGGGTGGGATGGAGCTGGGAGCCGGAAAGGTGATTGGCAAAAGGGATACAGAGCTGGAGAAGGGAAAGGATCATGGGACCAGAGGCCTAGGGAGAAAGAAGGGGAGAGGGCAGCACCAGAGGGAGATGGAGAACAGGCAGAGTGATGGGCAGAAAGAGAGAGAAAAAAAGAGGGGGGAAAAATACTAAATATATCAGGGATGGGGTAAGAAGGGGAGGAGGGGCATTAACGGAAGTTAAAGAAGTCAGTGTTCATGCTATCAGGTTGGAGGCTACCTAGCCAGTATATAAGGTGTTGTTCCTCCAACCTGAGTGTGGCTTCATCTTGACAGTAGAGGAGGCAATGGATAGACATATCAGAATGTGAATGGGACGTGGAATTAAAATGTGTGGCCACTGGGAGATCCTGCTTTCTCTGGCAAACAGAGCATAGGTGTTCAGCAAAACAGTCTCCCAGTCTGTGTTGGCTCTCACCAATATATAAAAGGCCACACCGGGAGCACCGGACACAGTATACCACACCAGCCGACTCACAGGTGAAGTGTTGCCTCACCTGGAAGGACTGTCTGGGGCCCTGAATGGTGATGAGGGAGGAAGTGTAAGGGCAGGTGTAGCACTTGTTCCGCTTACAAGGATAAGTGCCAGGAGGGAGATCGGTGGGAAGGGATGGGGGGGACGAATGGACAAGGGAGTCATGTAGGGAGCGATCCCTGTGGAAAGCAGAAGGGGGGGAGGGAAAGATGTGCTTGGTAGTGGGATCCCATTGGAGGTGGCGGAAGTTATGGAGAATTATACGTTGGACCCGGAGGCTGGTGGGGTGGTAGGTGAAGACCAGGGGAACCCTATCCCGAGTGGGGTGGTGGGCGGATGGGGTGAGGGCAGATGTGCGGGAAATGGGAGAGATGCGTTTGAGAGCAGAGTTGATGGTGGAAGAAGGGAAGCCCCTTTGTTTAAAAAAGGAAGACATCTCCTTTGTCCTGAAATGAAACGCCTCATCCTGAGAGCAGATGTGGCGGAGACGGAGGAATTGAGAGAAGGGTGTGGCATTTTTGCAAGAGATAGGGTGGGAAGAGGAATAGTCCAGGTAGCTGTGAGAGTCTGTGAGCTTATAGTAGATATCAGTAGATAAGCTGTCTGCAGAGATGGAGACAGAAAGATCAAGAAATGGGAGGGAGGTGTCAAAAATGGACCAGGTAAATTTGAGGGCAGGGTGAAAGTTGGAGGCAAAATTAATGAAGTCAACGAGCTCAGCATGCGTGCAGGAGGCAGCGCCAATGCAGTCGTCGATGTAGCGAAGAAAAAGAGGGGGACGGATACCCATATAGGCTTGGAACATGGACTGTTCCACAAAGCCAACAAAAAGGCAGGTATAACTGGGACCCATGTGGGTGTCCATGGCTACACCTTTGGTTTGGAGGAAGTGGGAGGAGCCAAAGGAGAAATTATTAAGAGTAAGAACTAATTCCGCTAGACGGAGGAGAGTGGTGGTAGAGGGGAATTGGTTAGGTCTGGAATCCAAAAAGAAGTGGAGAGCTTTGAGACCTTCCCGGTGGGGGATGGAGGTATATAGGGATTGGATGTCCATGGTGAAAATAAGGCGGTGGAAGCCAGGGAACTTAAAATCATTGAAAAAATTCAAAGCGTGAGAAGTGTTACGAACATAGGTTGGAAGGGATTGAACAAGGGGGGATAAAACAGTGTCAAGGTATGCAGAAATTGACATGGAAATTTGAGCTTGGAGGGTTACAATTTCCAAATTTTAAGAATTATTATAAAGCAAATCAACTTAGATTTATTGCATCTTTTTTTGAGAAAGATAAACCGGCATGGATCAGAATAGAACTAGATAAAATAGGAGAAAACATACCAGAAGACTTTATATATAAATGGGAATCTAAATGGATACGGGAAAAGAAAGAATCTTCTATATTAAAACATTTGATTGATTTATGGAATAAGATAAATGTTGACGATGAGACAAAGAAATCCTTATTAGCAAAGAGATCTTTAATTCAAAATAGACTTATTCCTTTTACAATGGATAATCAACTTCTATATAATTGGTTTCAAAAAGGGATTAGATATATAGGAGACTGTTTTGAAGGAGGTATATTAATGTCATTCGATCAATTAAAGAATAAATATAAAGTATCAAACAACACTCTTTTTTTGTTACTTTCAACTAAGGGCTTTTTTAAGAGAAAAGTTAGGTCAAACAATGTTATTACCGAAACCCAATGAAATAGAAACTTTAATTCAAAAAGGAAAGACTAAAAAATTTATCTCTTGTATGTATAATTTGATTCAAAAACAGGCAATTAAACAAGGAGTCCATGTCAAGACAAAAATGGGAAAGTGATTTGAATATTAAAATTGAAGAAAAAAATTGGTCAAGACTATGTCTTGAGAGTATGACAAATACAATAAATGTCCGATTAAGATTAGTGCAATACAATTTTTTACATCAACTATATATTACACCACAAAAAATAAATAAATTAAACCCAAATTTATCTGATCAGTGTTTCCGATGTAACCAAGAAATTGGTACTTTTTTACATTCTACTTGGTCTTGTTCTAAAATTCAACCTTTTTGGACAAATTTAAGAGTTTTACTGGAACAAATTATTGGAATACAACTTCCACATAATCCAATATTACTTTTACTAGGTGATATCGAAGGGATAAAACCGATATCCAAATTGAATAAATATCAGAAAGAATTTATAAAAATTGCATTGGCAGTAGCCAAAAAAGCTATTGCAGTTACTTGGAAATCGGATACATATTTAAGTATAGATTGTTGGAAGAAAGAAATTTATGGCTGTATTCCACTTGAAAAAATTGATAAATATGAAACATTTTTGAAAATTTGGCGCCCTTATTTACAAAAGACAGGATTAAATATATAGGCGCTCCGAAGATGAAATAATTGGGTAACACATATTTTCTTTTTCACATACTTTTATTCTGTAACTATTTGAAAACACAATAAAAAAAGTTAAAAAAAAAGTATGCAGAAATGAGTTCGGTGGGGCAGGAGCAAGTTGAGACAGTGGGTCTACTTGGACAGGCAGGTTTGTGGATCTTGGGTAGGAGGTAGAAATGGGAAGTGCAGGGTGTGGGAACTATGAGGTTGGTGGCAGTGGATGGGAAATTAAATATTTTTATTAATGTCAGGTGGACTTACTAAAGTGATCAACTGTAATCTTAAAAGTGAGAAGTTATGTGTGTGTGTGTGTGGGTATGTATGTGTGTGTGTGTGTGTGTGTGTGTGTGTGTGTGTGTGTGTGTGTGTGGGTATGTATATGTGTGTGTGTGTGTATGTATGTGTGTGTGTGTGTGTGTGTGTGTATATATATATATATATATATATATATATATATATATATAAAATAACTTGGAAAATGTGTAGCTCGGGTGGTTGATGGTTGAGTTGAGTTATTCTCCAGTCTTGGCAATCCATTTGTAAACGTTTCGTCACCATACATCATCAGTGAGCTGTTCACTTGTGGTGTGTCCTCTGAACGCTGCACTTATATATACTTATTAATGAGTTGATTATTGGCAGTCATTACAGAAAATTAATTGACATAGGGAAGGGGGGAGTCTCGTCGCACCAACCAAGAAGCGACCAAACGGGTTGTCCTTCCATACATTCAAAATATCTCAGAAATGATGGTCCGTCTACTCCAGGAACATAGAATTTCAGTCACGCACAAGCCAACAGCAACATTGAGAAGAGTGCTCTGCAGGCCTGAAGAACAAACCAAGCTAATGGACAAGGCCAAGGTGGTCCACAAAATCCAGTGCAGGCACTGCAGGAATTAATACCGTGGCCAAACTGGGAGAAAACTATCCATAAGGACTGTGAGGCAGCGGGAGTATTTAAAGAGAACAGTAGACGGAGCGGGCGATGGAGTAGAGGGAGACAGAGTAGAAAGGCTTTGTCTCGAGAGGCTTCGGCGAGTAGAGGCTGAGGACGAGCTTCACTCCAAGTGAGGTAAGGCCGGGTAAGTTCCTTTCAAAGGAGAAAGTTTCAAAAGTTGAGGCAAGTATTGGGTAGGTCATGGCAGCTGAGATCGGCCCCGTGGTTTGTTCATCCTGCAGCATGTGGGAAATCAGGGATACTTCCAGTGTCCCTGACGACTATGTGTGCAGGAAGTGTGTCCAGCTGCAGCTTCTGGCAGACCGCATTGAGCTTCTGGAGCTGCGATTGGATTCATACCGGAGCATCCGCGATGCTGAGAAAGTCGTGAATAGCATGATTTGTGAGTTGGCCACACCGCAGGTAAAGGCTACACAGGCAGAAAGGGAAGGGGTGGCCACTAGACAGCGTAGCAGTAGGCAGGTAGTGCAGGAGTCCCCTGAGGTCATCTCCCTCCTAAACAGATATACTGTTTTGGATACTGTTGGGGGAGATGTCTCATCAGGGGAAGGCAGCAGCAACTGAGTTCATTGCACCATGGGTGGCTCTGCGGCACAGGAGGGAAAGAAAAGGAGTGGGAGAGCTATAGTGATAGGGGATTCGATTGTAAGGGGAATAGGTAGGCGTTTCTGCGGCCACAAACGAGACTCCAGGATGGTATGTTGCCTCCCTGGTGCAAGGGTCAAGGATGTCTCTGAGCGGCTGCAGGACATTCTGGAATGGGAGGGTGAACAGCCAGTGGTCGTGGTGCACATAGGTACCAACAATATAGGTAAAAAACTGGGTGAGGTTCTACAAGGTGAATTTAAGGAGTTAGGAGATAAACTAAAAAGTAGGACCACAAAGGTAATAATCTCTGGATTACTACCAGTGCCACGTGCTAGTCAGAGTAGAAATAGGAGGATATTTCAGTTGAATACGTGGCTTGAAAAATGGTGCAAAGGGGAGGGATTCAAATTTCTGGGGCATTGGAACCAGTTCTGGGGGAGGTGGGACCGGTATAAACAGGACGGTCTGCACCTGGGCTGGACTGGAACCAATGTCCTAGGGGGAGCGTTTGCTACTGCTGTTCAGGAGGATTTAAACTAATGTGGCAGGGGGATGGGAACAAGTGCAGAGAGACAGAGGGGTGTAAAATGAGGGTAGAAGCAAAAAGTAATAAGGTGAAAAGTAAAAGTGGCAGGCAGGCAAATCCAGGGCAAAAAGCAAAAAGGGCCACCTTTCAACATAATTGTATAAGGGCTAAGAGTGTTGTAAAAACAAGCCTGAAGGCTTTGTGTGTCAATGCGAGGAGCATTCGTAATAAGGTGGATGAATTGAATGTGCAGATAGTTATGAATGAATATGATATAGTTGGGATCACAGAGACATGGCTCCAGGGTGACCAAGGATGGGAGCTCAACATTCAGGGATATTCAATATTCAGGAGGGATAGACATGATAGAAAAGGAGGTGGGGTAGCATTGCTGGTTAGAGAGGAGATTAACGCAATAGAAAGGAAAGAGATTAGCCTGGAGGATGTGGAATCGATATGGGCAGAGCTGCATAACACTAAGGGGCAGAAAACACTGGTGGGAGTTGTGTACAGGCCACCTAACAGTAGTAGTGAGGTTGGGGATGGCATTAAACAGGAAATTAGAAATGTGTGCAATAAAGGAACAGTAGTTATAATGGGTGACTTCAATCTACATATAGATTGGGTGAACCAAATTGGTAAGGGTGCTGAGGAAGAGGATTTCTTGGAATGAATGCGGGATGGTTTTCTGAACCAACATGTCGAGGAACCAACTAGAGAGCAGGCCATTTTAGATTGGGTATTGAGCAATGAGGAAGGGTTAGTTAGCAATCTTGTCATGCGAGGCCCCTTGGGTAAGAGTGACCATGATATGGTGGAATTCTTCATTAAGATGGAGAGTGACATAGTTAATTCAGAAGCAAGGGTTCTGAACTTAAAGAAGGGTAACTTTGAAGGTATGAGACGTGAATTAGCTAAGATAGACTGGCAAATGATACTTCAAGGGTTGACAGTGGATATGCAATGGCAAGCATTTAAAGATCGCATGGATGAGCTACAACAGTTGTTCATCCCAGTTTGGCAAAAGAATAAACCAGGGAAGGTAGTGCACCCGTGGCTGACGAGGGAAATTAGGGATAGTATCAAGTCCAAAGAAGAAACATATAAATTAGCAAAAAAAGCGGCGCACCTGAGGACTGGGAGAAATTCAGAGACCAGCAGAGGAGGACAAAGGGCTTAATTAGGAAAGGGAAAAAAGATTATGAGAAAAAGTTGGCAGGGAACATAAAAACTGACTGTAAAAGCTTTTATAGATATGTGAAAAGAAAAAGATTGGTCAAGACAAATGTAGGTCCCTTACAATCAGAAACAGGTGAATTGATCATAGGGGAACAAAGACATGGCAGACCAATTGAATAACTACTTTGGTTCTGTCTTCACTAAGGAGGACATAAATAATCTTCCAGAAATAGTAAGGGACTGAGGGTCTAGTGAAATGGAGGAACTGAGGGAAATGCATGTTAGTAGGGAAGTGGTGTTAGGTAAATTGAAGGGATTAAAGGCAGATAAATCCCCAGGGCCAGATGGTCTGCATCCCAGAGTGCTTAAGGAAGTAGCCCAAGAAATAGTGGATGCATTAGTGATAATTTTTCAAAACTCCTTAGATTCTGGATTAGTTCCTGAGGATTGGAGGGTGGCTAATGTAACCCCATTTTTTAAAAAAGGAGGGAGAGAAAAACCGGGGAATTATAGACTGGTGAGTCTGACATCGGTGGTGGGGAAAATGCTAGAGTCGGTTATCAAAGATGTGATAACAGCACATTTGGAAAGAGGTGAAATCATCGGACAAAGTCAGCATGGATTTGTGAAAGGAAAATCATGTCTGACGAATCTTATAGAATTTTTTGAAGATGTAACTAGTAGAGTGGATAGGGGAGAGCCAGAGGATGTGGTATATTTAGATTTTCAAAAAGCTTTTGACAAGGTCCCACACAGGAGATTAGTGTGCAAACTTAAAGCACACGGTATTGGGGGTATGGTATTGATGTGGATAGAGAATTGGTTGGCAGACAGGAAGCAAAGAGTGGGAGTAAACTGGACCTTTTCAGAATGGCAGGCAGTGACTAGTGGGGTACCGCAAGGCTCAGTGCTGGGACCCCAGTTGTTTACAATATATATTAATGATTTAGACGAGGGAATTAAATGCAGCATCTCCAAGTTTGCGGATGACACGAAGCTGGGCGGTAGTGTTAGCTGTGAGGAGGATGCTAAGAGGATGCAGGGTGACTTGGATAGGTTAGGTGAGTGGGCAAATTCATGGCAGATGCAATTTAATGTGGATAAATGTGAGGTTATTCACTTTGGTTGCAAGAACAGGAAAACAGATTATTATCTGAACGGTGGCCGATTAGGAAAAGGGGAGGTGCAACGAGACCTGGGTGTTATTGTACACCAGTCATTGAAGGTGGGCATGCAGGTACAGCAGGCGGTGAAAAAGGCAAATGGTATGTTGGCATTCATAGCAAAAGGATTTGAGTACAGGAGCAGGGAGGTTCTACTGCAGTTGTACAGGGCCTTGGTGAGACCGCACCTAGAGTATTGTGTGCAGTTTTGGTCCCCTAATCTAAGGAAAGACATTCTTGCCATAGAGGGAGTACACAGAAGGTTCACCAGATTGATTCCTGGGACGGCAGGACTTTCATATGATGAAAGACTGGATCGACTAGGTTTATACTCACTAGAATTTAGAAGATTGAGGGGGGATCTTATTGAAACGTATAAAATTCTAAAGGGATTGGACAGGCTAGATGCAAGAAGATTGTTTCCGATGTTGGGGAAGTCCAGAACGAGGGGTCACAGTTTAAGGATAAAGGGGAAGCTTTTTAGGTCCGAGATGAGGAAAAACTTCTTCACACACAGAGTGGTGAATCTGTGGAATTCTCTGCCACAGGAAACAGTTGAGGCTGGTTCATTGGCTATATTTAAGAGGAAGTTAGATATGGCCCTTGTGGCTAAAGGGATCAGGGGGTATGGAGAGAAAGCAGGTACAGGGTTCTGAGTTGGATGATCAGCCATGATCATACTGAATGGCGGTGCAGGCTCGAAGGGCCTACTCCTGCACCTACTTTCTATGTTTCTATGTTAAGGATCCGTGAATATCAACTGGCTGCAAAGTGGCATGACCACTCTCCCTTGTCTCTACCCATGAAGATCGAGAGGAGCACAAATTCGACTGGGCATCAGAGAAAGTCAGGGCGCAAGCAACCATGTGGTTTGCAAGAAAATTTCTAGAAGCATGGTTTTCTGCAAACCACTCTAAAAACAGACATGTAGACCTCTATCCCATAAATGGGATTGCGTGGGCAATTCTAGACAACGCACAGTTTGCCGAGCAAACAATGAGCAACGAGACTCCCCTCCCTACGCCCCAATTGAGTTTCGGTAATGATGACCAGAGGACACACCACAAGTCAACAGCGCACTGATGATGTGTCTTTGTATGGTGGTGAAACGTTATCAATTGCATTGCCAAGATTGGAGTACAGCTCAAACCAACCAGATTGATTGTAAGTCCATAAAGTGATGCTAGACACAGGAGTGTCAGGTGACTCTGATGTGGGTGGGTTAGTGATCAGCCTTACTGTTTTGCAAACGTAACTATTTTTGAGTCTGTTGGTCCTGGCGAGGATGCTACGTAGCCTCCTCCCTAATGTGAGTGAGACAAACAGCCTATGTGCAATATGGTTGCAATCATTTATGATATTGGTGGCCCTTTTTCATCAATTCACTAAGCTTTCTGTTTTGACTGCGAACAAAGTCACCGGAAGACACTGAACCTGGTGATATAGAAGTCTTTATTCAGCACACAAGCAGGCATCATACTCAAGACACTCTTGGAAGCTGCCTGCGGTTACAAATTCACCACCTTATGCCTAAAGAAATTTCTCCACATCCACTGTTTTAAGTGGACGCTCCTCTATCCTGAGGCTGTGCCCTCTTGTCCTAGACTCTCCCACCATGGGAAACATCCTTTCCACATCTGCTCTGTCTAGGCCTTTCAACATTCGAAAGGTTTCAATGAGATTCCTCCCTCATACCTCTAACTTCCATCAAGTACAGACCCAGAGCTGTCAAACATTCCTCGTATGATAACCCTTTCATTCCTGGAATCATCCTTGTGAACCTCCTCTGAACCCTCTCCAATGCCAGCACATTGTTTTTGAGATGAGGAGCCCAAAATTGTTCACAATACTCAAGGCAAGGCCTCACCAGTGCCTTCTAAAGCACCAGCATCACATCCCTGCTATTCTGTTCTAGACCTCTTGAAATGAGTGCTAACATTGCATTTGCCTTCCTCGCCATCACCTCAACCTGCAAATTAACCTTTAGGTTGTTCTGCACAAGGACTCCCAAGTCTCTTTGCATCTCAGATTTTGGATTTTCTTCCCATTTAGAAAATATTCTGCACATTTATTTCTATTGCCAAAGTGCATGACCATGTATTTACCAACATTGTACTTCATTCGCTACTTTGTCTATTCTCCTAATCTGTCTAAAAAACTGTTTCTTCAGTACTACCTGCCCCTCCCCCAATCATCATATCATCTGCAAACTTGGCAAAATAAAAGCCATCTGTTCCATCACATAAATCATTGATATACAGCATAAAAAGAAATGGTCCCAACACTGACCCCTGTGGAACACCACTAGTCACTGGCAGCCAACCAGAAAAGATCCTTTTATTCCCATTCGCTTCCTCCTACCAATCAGCCAGTGCTCTAGCCATGTGAATAACTTTCCTTTAATATCATGGGCTTTTAGCTTGGTAAGCGGCCTCATGTGTGGCACCTTGTCGAAGGCCTTCTGAAAGTCCAAATATACAACATCCACTGTATCCAATGTGTAATCTTCTCAAGGAATTCCAACGGGTTTATCAGGCAAGTTTTTTCTTAAGGAAGCCATGCTGACTTTGACCAATCTTGTCCTGTGTCACCAAGTACTCCATAACCTCATCCTTACCAACTGACTCCCAACACCTTCCGAAGCACTGAGGTCAGGCTAAATGATCTATAACTTCCTTTCTGCTGCCTTCCTCCTTACTTAAAAAGTGGAGTGACGTGTAATTTTCTAGTCCTCTGGCACTATGCCAGAGTCCAATGAGTTTTGAAAGATCGTTACTAATGCCTCCACAATCTCTACTGTTACCTCTTTCAGTATCCTAGGGTGCAGTTCATCTGGTTCAGGTGACTTATGTACCCTTAGGTCTTTCAGCTTTTTGAGCACCTTCTCCCTTGTAACAGTAACTGCACTCACTTCTCTTCTCTCACACCTTCAACATCTGGCATACTGCTAGTGTCCTCCACAGTGAAGACTGATGCAGACTGACTTAGTTCACTTGCCATCTCCTTGTTCCCCGTTATTGTTTCTCTGACCTCATTTTCTAGAGGTCCTATATCCAGTCTCATCTCTCTCTTATTTTTTTTACATACTTGAAAAAGCTTTTACTATTTGATATTGATACACTTTTACACTTTGATATTGTTTGTTAGCTTACTTTCTCTCTTAATAATTCTTTTAGTTGCTCTCTGTAGGTTTTTAAAAGCTACCCAACCCTCTGTCTTCCTGCTAATTTGTATGCCCTCTGTTTTGTGTTTTACATTTACTTCGACATTTCTTGTCAGCTACAGTTGTACTATTTTGCCATTCTAAGTATTTCTTGTTTTTGGATTACACCCATGCTGTTATCCCTGCCAGCATCTCCCTCCAATTTCCTTTGACCAACTCCTCTTTATTACTGGAATTTCCTTTACTCCATGGAAATACTGCTATGTCACACTTTACTTTCTCCATATGAATTTTCAAGTTGAACTCAAATCATATTGTGATCATAATCATATTGTTTCCCTGACTGATTGAGGGAACTAGATTTATTCTGTGCTTTGTGATGACGTGGTGGTTGCCTTCCTAAACATGTTCTCACTCCATTTTATAAAAGAAGCTGATCTGTGATGGATAAAAGTGTCCATACCATCCTCCTCTGCAAATACATGGTTTCAATAGGTACATTTCATGTCAGTGAGATGTATATAATATACACTCTGAAATACTTTTTCTCTGCAAACATCCAAGGAAACAGAGGAGTGCCCCAAAGAATGAATGACGTTTAAATGTTAAAACCCCAAATCCCCCACAACTCTCCCCCTCCCATGCATAAGGTCAGCAAATCAGCGACTCTTCCCCCCACCACCACCAGCAAAAATCATTGGTGCCCCCCCCCCCCCCTGCCAAGCACTCAAACGTGCAGCAAAGCATCAAAAAAGTCATAGATTTTCAGTACCCCAAAGACTACTTGTTTACCCGGTAATTCGCCATACCACAGGCTTTCTCCCTAATAAGGGAAAAAGAGGTGTCCCAGTTTCACCCTGTTCCATAGAGAGAGTTAAGTGCACCAAGTTCCTGGGAGTTGTCATCATGGATGACCTTGCATGGTTCTTCAATATCACCTCCCTGAACAAGAAGGCACTTCCTGAGGAGACTGAGGCAAGGCTCCCCCCTCCCCCAATATTAACTGCATTTTACAGAAGCACCTTTGAGAGGGTCCTGACAAGCTGCAGCTCCATCTGGTATGGGAACAGCAGAGCGTCGGACTGGAAGTCCCTGCAATGGGCTGAGAGGATCATAGGGATCTCTCTGACATTCATCGGAGACGTTTATCAGGAGCGCTGCGTGTGCAGGGCCCTAACACCCATCCAACCAGCATCCTCTTTGACATTCTGCCATCAGGCAGGAGACTCCGATGTAGAAAGACAAGAACAGTCAGGATGAGAGACAGCTGCTTCCCCCAGGCCATTAGGCTACTGAACTCTCTGCTGCATCGTATTTGAAGTGTCACTGGTTAATCTGTTCCATACCTTACAATAGTTAATTTATACACTTCAGTTTGTTATTTATGCATGATTCATCTGTAGATTTTATCCTTACCTTCATGTGTTACATGTACTACCTGATTTGTAGAAATGTCTCATTTTATATCAAGTCAAGTCACTTTTATTGTCATTCCAACCATAACTGCTGGTACAGTACACAGTAAAGATGAGACAACGTTTTTCAAGACCATGGTGTTACATGAGACAGTACAAAAACTACACTAGACTACAGACCTACACAGGACTGCATAAAGTGCACAAAGCAGTGCAGGCATTACAATAAATAATAAACAAGACAATAGGTAGAGGACAGTAAGTTGGTGTCAATCCAGGCTCTGGGTATTGAGGAGTCTGATGGCTTGGGGGAAGAAACTGTTACATAGTCTGGTCGTAAGTGCCCGAATGCTTCGTTGCCTTTTCCCAGATGGCAGGAGGGAGAAGAGTTTGTATGACGGGTGCGTGGGGTGCTTCATAATGCTGTTTGCTTTGCGGATGCAGCGTGTAGTGTAAGTGTCTGTAATGGCGGGAAGAGAGACCCTAATGATCTTCTCAGCTGACCTTACTATCCACTGTAGGATCTTGCAATCCGAGATGGTGCAACTTGAGGATGGGGGTTGGGAAATGGACTTTCCTCAGCCTTTGCAGAAAGTAGAGACGCTGCTGGGCTTTCTTTGCTATGGAGCTGGTGTTGAGGGACCAGGTGAGATTCTCCGCCAGGTGAACACCAAGAAATTTGGTGCTCTTAACGATCTCTACTGAGGAGCTGGTGATGCTCAGCGGAGAGTGGTCACTCCGTGCCCTCCTGAAGTCAACAACCATCTCTTTTGTTTTGTTCACATTAAGAGACAGGTTGTTGGCTCTGCACCAGTCCGTTAGCCGCTGCACCTCCTCTCTGTAAGCTGACTCGTCGTTCTTGCTGATGAGACCCACCACGGTCGTGTCATCGGCGAACTTGGTGATGTGGTTCGAGTTGTGTGTTGCAGCACAGTCGTGGGTCAGCAGAGTGAACAGCAGTGGACTGAGCATGCATCCCTGGGGAGCCCCGTGCTCAGTGTAACGGTGTTGGAGATGCTGCTCCCAATCCGGACTGACTGAGGTCTCCCAGTCAGGAAGTCTAGGATCCAGTTGCAGAGGGAGGTATTCATGCCCAGTAGGCTCAGCTTTCCAATCAGTTTCTGAGGGATGATTTTGTTGAATGCTGAACTGAAGTCTATGAGCAGCATTTGAACATACATATCTTTTTTGTCCAGGTGTGTTAGAGCCAGGTGGAGGGTGATGGCAATGGCGTCATCTGTTGAATGGTTGGGACGGTACGCGAACTGCAGGGGGTCCAGTGAGGGGGGGGGGTCAGCAGGGTCTTGATGTGCCTCATGATGAGCCTCTTGAAACACTTCATGATGATGGATGTGAGTGCAACGGGACGGTAGTCATTGAGGCAGGACACTGAAGACTTCTTTGGCACGGGGACGATGGTGGCGGCCTTGAAGCATGTTGGAATGACGGCACTGCTCAGGGAGATGTTGAACATGTCAGTGAGAACATCTGCTAGCTGGTCTGCACATCCTCTAAGCACTCTGCCAGGTATATTGTCTGGTCCAGCAGCCTTCTGTGGATTGACCCTACACAGGGTTCTCCTTGTATTGGCCACGGTGAGACACAGCACCTGGTCGTTTGGAGGAGGGGTAAACTTCCACGTCATTTTCCGCCTCAAAACGAGAGTAAAAGTTGTTCAGGTGTATACATTATATACCTGTATATAGTTAAATGATACTAAACTTGAGTTGAATTGACTTGTCAATTCTGGTCACGTGCAAAAGTTCAGATGGAATTATGGGTTTGTGCATGACTTAATACTTTGAAAAAAATCATCGTGTTATTCAATTTCCCAGTAATCACTCCTGTACAGAGTTTAATACCTACAGCCAATCACTTCACTGAGGTACTTGATTTTCCGTACATTACCATGTCTGTTTATGTTAAATGTTCACTTGGTTGTGTGAGCCTTAATGAATTTTGGTTAGCTGCCAAAATCTTTAATCTCTTCTATGAATGTATGTTAGGTTTGACTGTGTCCAATACTTCCTCCAAGAGGACCAGAACCTTGTTGGAGGCTGACATGCCTCAACCTGAAGAGCTATGTTGGCTGGAGTCAGGGCTTTATGCTTTAGCTCTTGGTAGGATCACCCAAGGGTAGAGGCCCAGACAAGAGTGGTCCATCTGTCCTCTGTTTGGGGGGGGGGGGGGGTTCATCTCAGGACAAACAAAATGGTTACAGAAACAGCAATGAAGTATCCTTCTACATGTGAGTACGATGGTAATCCTGAGTCACCTCTTGGACTTGCATAACTGGCAGTAGTTGAAATGGAGAGAAAACTACTGACACGATGAAGGATGCCCTGACCACCAGAAATGGAGGATCTTCATTGTTGCCCTAAATGTCAGCAGCATAACGGGCAGTAGAGTAGAGAGCATTAAATACTTAAGGTGTGTCCTATCTTTCCATTGTCCAGCAGTGCTCTGAAATCTCAAATTTAGTTTCTCAGCATCCTTGATTCCTTCCCTACGCTAATCAATTGGAATTGGTCGGTGGCTATTCCTTCAGTAGCCAAGGCCTTGTAGTTTGGAAATTCCCTGACTTCTCTGCTTTTTAGTTCATTCTGTCCTTTTTTATAAGACTCATTCCTTACCAACTCCTTTGAATCACTAAAACTTACTTTAGTGGGCTTAGTATCAATTTTCAATTGAGTGAGGTTCTGTGACACATTCTGGATTGTAGAAATACAAAAAATGCTAAATGCGCAATGAATACCTTTTAAAGGTTACTTCTTTTTTGGATGTTGTAAGGCTTTGATAGAGTGGAGATGGAGAGGATGTTTCCTGTGGTGGGGGAGTCTGTGACCAAAGGGCTCAGCCTCAGGATACAGAGATGTCCATTTAGAATGAAGATGAGGAACTTCTTTAGCCAGAGGGTGGTAAATCTATGGAACTTGTTGCCAGAACCAGCAGTGGAGATCAAGTCATTGGGTATATTTAAGGCAGAGGTTGATATATTCTTGATTAGTCAGTGCATGAAGGGATTGGGGTTGAGAGAGAAAATAGACCAGCCATGATGAAATGGTGGGGCAAACTCACTGGGCCAAATGGCCTAATTCTGCTCTTATACTCTCATTAAGAAAACTTTTCAAGTTCAAAGTAAATTTCTTATCAAAGTACTTATGTCACCATAAACCACCCTGAAATTCATTTTCTGGGGGGGGGGGGGCATTTGAAGTAAATATAAAGAAATAGAATAAATTCAGTGAAAACCACACACAAGTGAAGATGGACAAACAGCCAACATGCAAAAGACAAACTATGCAAATACAATAAATAAATAAAAAATATTGAGAACATGAGCTATAGAGTTCCTGAAAGTGAGTCCATAGGCTGTGGAATGTGGAATGATTTCAGTTTGAGGTGACTGAAGTATCCATTCAGGTCAGAAGCCTGCTGGCACCTGGTTATGTATGACCTGAGGCTCCTGTCCCTCCTTCCTGATAGCAGCCACGAGAAGAGAGCATGGCCTGGATGGTGGGGGTCCTTATGATGGATGCTACTTGCTTGTGGCAGTGCTCCTTGTAAATGTGCTCATTTGGTGGGGAGAGCTTTGCCTGTGATGGGCTGTATCCACTACTTCTTCTAGGCTTTTCTTTTTTGGGCTTTTCCCAGCTTTGCCATTGAATATATGGACCTGGAGTAATAACTTTGGGGGCAGAACATTGGTCTCTGGCAGATTTGATTGCTTAAAAATGATGTTTATTACCACATTTTATTTGGGCCTTGTTACCTTTGGCCAGTGAGAAGTAATGGAGCTACAGGAAACTGCAGATGCTGTAGTCTGGTACAACACACAAAATGCTGGATGAACTCAGCAAGGTCAGGCAGCGTTGATGGAGGGAAATAGACAGTCAGGTTTTGAGTTGAGACCTTTCAGGCTTGGAAGGAGGGCAGATAGCAAACATAAAAATGGTGGTGGAACCTTGCTGAGGACCCCTATCATCCAGTGGTGGGAGAGGAGTGGAGCAAGTATTGGTGGGGAATTGGTGAGGGATGATGGGCAGAGGGAGAAAGTGAGTGAATGATTTTATTTTATTTATTGAGACACTGTGTGGAATAGATCTTTCCAGCTGTGCTGCCCAGCAATCCCATTTAGTCCTAGCCTAATCACGAAATGATTAACAGTGACCAATTAATTTATCAACCAGTATATCTTTGGACTATGGGAGGAAACTGGAGCACCAGGATGAAACCCACATGGTCACAGGAAGAACTTGCAGATTCCTTACAGGCAGCGGTGTGAATTGAACCCACGTTGCCGGTACTGAAAGGCATTGTGCTCAGCAATGCACCACTGTGCTATCCTGTAGTACCGGCTTAGCACCCCCCCCCCCCCCCCACCCACCCACAAACTGATCAGGGTCATGTGAAGCCATGGGAGCAGGCAGTGCATATCACGTCCTGGTTATGTGACCACTGACACCAGGCAACTTCTGAGGAGTATTGATTGTGGGTGGGGAGATCACCAGTCTTGTAAACACACTGCCCAGAAGATGGCAATGGCAAACCACTTCTGTAGAAAAATTTGCCAAGAACAATCATTGTCTTGGAAAGACCATGATCGTCCACATCATACGACACGGCACATGATGATAATGTTACTGTCACTATTATAATAGAGGGGAATTGGTTTTCTAATTTCGAATTTGGTTTCTAATTTCATACAACATTGTTTCAGATGCATTGTACTTGTGCAGAACCACATCATATGGCATAAAAACAATTCATTTAAAATTCTAAACACAAAGGACACTGCAGATGCTGTGATCAAATCAACGCGTACAACACACTGGAGGAACTCAGCAGATTGGGCAGCCCGACATGTTCATTTAAAATTCTACTTTGTTTCTGTATTCCCACTCACCGATTGAATGAGAAACAAATTCAAGCATTTTTTAAGATTGACAGTGAACAGAACTTTTGGAGTGAACTTTAAAGGTTGAAGCAGTGAAGGTAGGAAAGTCAAACTAAGAAGAAAGTTGTGGCTCACCTTAGATGATTTAAAGTGTATTGATTGGTCTTCCTGAAGCACAAGTAAGATGTGGCACCTCCTTGGCATACATATCTGCTGAAATTGTGGGGCGGTTGGAGGCAGGATCCAGATTAGTTAGTGACTGTAGTGGAGCACAAACTGTTGCACTTCTTTCCCCAAACAAAAATCAGAAGTAACATTAATTATAAACATGAGAAAATCTGCAGATGCTGGAAATCCAAAGCAATACACACAGATTGCTAGTAAATAGTAATGATGAAATTAGTGGACCAGACTTGATGAGTCGAATTGCCTAATTCTTCTTTCTGCCTTGTGATCAAAAATAAGAGAATAGGTTCTTGAGTGAAATGCCCTAAGAGTTGCAGTGGATTGGGTTTGGACAGCTTGTGTACTGTAGAGCTTTTAATAATCTTTTTTTTATTTGTTTTTTTTATCTACACGTAAACCTTTTAACAAGCATTTTTTATTTACCTGTATTAGGTGGTGTGTCGGTCAGGGTGCAACATACAACAAAAAAACAACATTCAAAGTAGAAAGAATTATATAAAAAATAGAGTAAGAAGTTAAAGGATGGATATGGAATAAAATGTGCACAAATACCAGCAAGTATTTACAATGTAAACAGCCTTATAGAAGGTGTTTAAAATGTTCACACTGCAGTGATGGTGCTAATAGATAAAGGGGGGGTGGGGTGGGAAGGTCACTAACTAGAATGTTTGATCAAGTTAACTGCCTAGGGGAAGAAAATTTGAAAGTGGCATGGTTTTTGTTTTAATAGCCCTAGAGCACTTTTAAAAGCGAGATTTTGGAAAAGACAGTTTGCAGGGTGGGTAGTGTCTGCAATGATTTTTCCTGCCCATTTCTTTGTCCTGAACACGTATAACTGAGTTTGAAAATGAGATACCTGGGGAAAGCCATTGCCAAAATCATAGAGTTTCGGGAGTCAGATGGGGTGGGGGGGGGGGGTGTGGAAATTAGGAGCAGTGGTTTGAGATTGATTTATAAAGGACATGGTATTTTTTGCCGCTGTTGTATCTAATTCACATATGATTTTCTATACAGGCTGTGAAGATCTGATTGTTGAGAGCGTTACGCTGGACTCGCTAGTGACTATCCTGAAGTGGAGTTCCCAACCTTATGGATCCAAGTGGGTCCATCGGCAGATGCTGCATTTCCTCTGTGAGGAGTTCAGTAATATCATCGCTTCAGACAGTCTCTTTGAGCTCAGTAAGGAGCACCTGATGGCAGCCATCCAGTCGGACTACCTGCAGGTACTGGACTTCGGTCATCAGTTAATGAGTTCCTGCTTGTGCATTTGAGGGATTTGTTAATGAAAGATAACAAAATATGAATTAGGTTTTGTATCACTGGCATGTGGTGATGTTTCTTATGGTGGGGAGTATAGGACCAGAGGGCACAGCCTCATAATAGAGGGGTGTCCTTTTAAAATGGAGCTGAGGCGGAAATTCTTTATCCAGATTGTGGTAAATCTGTGGAGGCCAAGTAATGTTGGTGTATTTACGGTGGAGGTTGGTAGATTAATCAGGGCGTGAAAGGTTATGGTGGGAAAGGGCAGGAGAATGGGGTGAGAGAGAAATGGACCAGCCTGTGATTCGATGGGCTGACTGTGCTAATTTTGTTCCGGTGTCTTGTATATCATGAAATGTGTTGTTTTGCAGCAGCAGTGCAACACACACAAGGTAAATTTTTATAAGAAATATAGATGTACTGTCCTCGCTGAGGTGTTGTCACATCAATTAGATAGTCAGCCAAACTCCATTCAAAAATAACATGTGAGTCAGTTTATGGAGTCCTAGCCCCTTGGGTTTATTGCAGACTCAATGATCTGACATAGTGAATAAGGAGCAAAATGGAAAAAACAACAAAATACAGTGACATTACCATGTTGTTTTATTCACACGAAATATAAGATTCTGACCATACTACAGGTAACCAGTTAGCATCTAGATTAGTGTTGATGAAACTCGAAAATAACATTCAATTTCAGCAAACTCTAATTGAAACCTTTAGATTAACTTCTAAACAATATAACATCAACTTACAAGCAGTGCTTCTGCTGGGGAACAGCAGGATGGCTTTGGATAGAAACTTGCACTCCTAACATAAACCTCTGGCCTCCGTCAACCACTGTGCTTTCCTACTTCCTGTCTGCACAGACAGTGATCTAGTACACATCAGAAACTGCTCATTAAAATAAAAGCTGCATTTGATCAGTCATATACTGTATAAAGACATAAATTAATAGCCCAAAGGGCAGAACAATATATAATTGAAATATTGCAAACAAAAAGCACTAAAAAATTGAGGTAGTATTCATTGTCGATTCAGAGATCTGATGGAGGAGGGGAAGATGATGTTTCTTGATGACCTAACCTGGTTACAACATATTGGTGCAGCTATAAAGAAGGCATGGCAACAACTATATTTCATTAGGAGTTTGAGGAGATTTGGTTTGTCAAACTTCTATTAATGTACCATGGAGAGCACTCTAACTGGCTGCAACTCATCTGGTATGGAGAGGGGCCTCTGCACAGGATCGAAGTAAGTTGCAAAAAGTTGTAAAATTAGTCAGCTCCATCGTGGGCACCAGCCTCTGCAGTACCCAGGACATCTCAAGGAGTGATGCCTCAGGAGGGTGGCATCCATCATTAAGGACATACCCTCTACCCAGGACATGCCCTCTCCTCATTGTTACCAATGGGAGGGAGGTACAGGAGCCTGAAGACACATGTCAGTGATTCAGGACAGCTTCTTCCCCTCTGCCATCCAATTTCTAAATGAACATTGAACCCATGAACACTACTACTTTTTTTAAAAGCAGGTTATTTCTTCAGTGGTTTGATCGGGGCACGATTGCGCACGCACGTGGACGTCAGCCAGTGAGAACAGCGAGAAGAGTTTAAAAGGAGATAGCTTTATAGGGCGGGTGATGGAGTAGAGGGAAACAGAGTGGGAAGGCTTTGGCTCAACGGGGCTTCGGCGTTAACGGGTCAAGGTGAGGTAAGTTGTCCGAGTAGAATACAGACAAGAAGAATGTGTGTGAAGACAGTTTTCTGGGCTCGGTGTCAGACGTGGGAGGTCCGGGAGACTCCCAGCCTCCCGCACGGCCACATCTACGCCAGGTGTGTCGAGCTGCAGCTTCTTAAGGACCGCATTAGGGAACTGGAGATGCAGTTTGATGACCTTCATCTGGTCAGGGAGAGTGAGGAGGTGATAGAGAGGAGTTATAGGCAGGTAGTCACACTGGGGCCTGGGGAGACAGATAAGTGGGTAACAGGAGAGGGAAGGGCCAGGAGTCAGAGGCTGTACCCCTTGACAATAAGTACTGCTGGAGGGGATGGCCTACCTGGGGGAAGTAACGGTGGCCGCGCCTCTGGCACAGAGTCTGGCCCTGTGGCTCAAAAGGCTAAGGAAAGGAAGAGAGTGGCAGCTGTGATAGGGGACTCTATAGTTAGGGGGTCTGACAGGCAATTCTGTGCACACTGTTAAGAAGCACTGATGGTAGTTTGCCTCCCAGGTGCCAGGGTCTGGGATGTTTCTGATCGCATCCAAGGTATCCTGAAGTGGGAAGGAGAACAACCAGAGGTCGTGTTACATATTGGTACCAATGACATAGGCAGGAAAAGTGAAGGGGTCCTGAAAGCAGACTACAGGGAGTTAGGAAAGAAGTTGAGAAGCAGGACCACAAAGGTAGTCATCTTGGGATTACTGCCTGTGCCACGCGATAGAGAGTATAGGAATAGAGTGAGGTGGAAGATAAACGAGTGGCGGAGAGATTGGAGCATGGGGCAATGATTCAGATTTCTGGATCTTTGGGACCTCTTTTGGGGCAGGTGTGACCTGTACAAAAAGGACGGGTTGCATTTGAATCAGAAGGGGACCAATATCCTGGCGGGGAGGTTTGCTAAGGCTATTGGGGAGAGTTTAAACTAGGAATGCTGGGGGGTGGTAACCAAACTGAAGAAGTGGTTGGCTCACAAATAGAGAAAGCTTGGAGACAGTGCGAGAGGGAAGACAGGCAGGTGATCGAGAAGCGACATACTCAGACCAGTGGTTTGAGATGTGTCTATTTTAATGCAAGGAGTATTATGAACAAAGCGCTTGAGTTCAGAGTGTGGATCAGTACTTGGAACTGTGATGTTGTGGCCATTACAGAGACTTGGATGGCTCAGGGGCAGGAATGGTTACTTGGAGTGCTAGGCTTTAGATGCTTCAGGAAGGGAGGCAAAAGAGGTGGGGGCATGGCAGGACATTGAGGAGCAGATAGGGAGACAGATTCTGGAAAGGCATAATAATAACAGGGTTATTGTGGTGGGAGATTTTAATTTCCCAAATATCAATTGGCATGTCCCTAGAGCGAGGGGATTAGATGGGCTGGAGTTTGTTAGGTTTGTTTGAAGAAGTTTTCTTGACACAATATGTAGTTAAGCCTACAAGAGGAGAGGCTATACTTGATCTGGTATTGGGAAATGAACCTGGTCAGGTGTCAGATCTCTCAGTGGGAGAGCATTTTGGAGCTATGGTAAATGCTCCTTACCATAGCATTGGAGAGAGATGGGAACAGACAAGTTAGTTTAATTGGAGTAAGGGGAAAAATGAAGCGATCAGGCAGGAACTTGGAAGCATAAATTGGAAGCAGATGTTCTCAGGGTATGAGAATGTATGGAAGAAATGTGGTAAATGTTCAGGGGATATTTGTGTGGAGTTCTACATAGGTATGTTCCAATGAGACAGGGAAAGATCGGTAGGGGAGGGGACAGGAACCATGGTGTACGAAGGCTGTTGTAAATCTAGTCAAGAAGAAAAGAAGACCTTACGAAAGGTTCAAAAAGCTAGGTAATAATAGAGGTCTAGAAGATTATAAGGCTAGCAGGAAGGAGCTTAAGAAAACCCTAAGGCATTGTGCAAGTATGTTAAGTGCAAGAGGATAAGATGTGAGAGAATAGGACCAATCAAGTGTGACAGTGGAAAAGTGTGTATGGAACCGGAGGAGATAGCAGAGGTACTTAATGAATACTTTGCTTCAGTATTCACTACGGAGAAGGATCTTGGTGATTGTAGGGATGACTTACAGCAGACTGAAAAGCTTGAGCATGTAGATATTAAGGAAGAGGATGTGCTCGAGCTTTTGGAAAGCATCAAGTTGGATAAGTCACCGGGACAGGACGAGATATACCCCAGGCTACTGTGGGAGGCAAGGGAGGAGATTGCTGAGCCTCTGGCAGTGATCTTTGCATCATCAGTGGAGATGGAAGAAGTTCCACAGGATTGGAGGGTTGAGGATGTTGTTCCATTATTCAAGAAAGGGAGTAGAGATAGCCCAGGAATTGTAGACCAGTGAGTCTTACTACAGTGGTTTGTAAGTTAATGGATAAGATCGTGAGAGGCAGAATTTAAGAACACTTGGAGAGGCATAATATGATTAGGAATAGTCAGCATGGCTTTGTGAAAGGCAGGTCTCGCCTTACAAGCCTGATTTGAATTTTTTGAGGATGTGACTAAGCACATTGATGGTAGAGCAGTAGATGTAGTGTACAGGTGGCCCCCACTTTTCAAACGTTCGCCTTATGACAACTCGCTGTTACGAAAGACTTACATTAGTACCTGTTTTCGCTAACCAAAGAGGATTTTTGCTTTAACGAAAAAAAGACACCGGCTTTATACGTGTGTTTACCCCAAGAAAGACTACAATGACCGTGAAGTCTTGTGCAGGCAGTTGTTTGCGCATGTGTGTACACATGTGCATACATATGCGTGTACGTGCTGATTTTTTTCCCTCCAAATCGATTTTGGCTCGCTGCCTTCCCGAGTTTGATAAGTGAAACTACACCGTACCTACAATATTTCTACTTTATATAGGGTGTAAATTTATAATATTATTCCTGCTTTTACTATATGTTAGTGTTATTTGCTTTGATTTGGTAGGGTTTTTTGAGTCTGGGAACGCTCAGAAATTTTTCCCATATAAATTAATGGTAATTGCTTCTTCGATTTACGACATTTCAAATTACAAACGGTTTCATAGGAACGCTCTACCTTTGGATTGCGGGGGAAACCTGTATATGGATTTCAGCAAAGCATTTGCCAAGGTACCCTATGCAAGGCTTATTGAGAAAGTAAGGAGGCATGGGATCCAAGGAGACCTTGCTTTGTGGATCCAGAACTGGCTTGCCCACAGAAGGCAAAGAGTGGTTGTAGACGGGTCATATTCTGCACGGAGGTCGGGGACCAGTGGTGTACCTCAGGGATCTGTTCTGGGACCCCTACTCTTCGTGATTTTCATAAATGACCTGGATGAGGAAGTCGAGTGATGGGTTAGTAAATTTGCTGATGACACTGATGAAATTTGGAGGTATTGTGGATAGTGTGGAGGGCTGTCAGAGGTTACAGCGGGACATTGATAGGATGCAAAAATGGGCTGAGAAGTGGCAGATGGAGTTCTACCCAGATAAGTGTGAGGAGGTTCATTTTGGTAGATCAAATATGATGGCAGAATATAGTATTAATGGTAAGACTCTTGGCAGTGTGGAGGATCAGAGGGATCTTGGGGTCCGAGTCCAGGGGACACTCAAAGCAGCTGTGCAGGTTGACTCTGGTTAAGAAGGCATATGGTGCATTGGCCTTCATCAACCGTGGGATTGAGTTTAAGAGCCGAGAGGTAATGTTGCAGCTATATAGGACTCTGGTCAGACCCCACTTGGAGTACTGTGCTCAGTTTTGGTCGCCTCACTATAGAAACAATGAGGAAACCATAGAAAGGGTGCAGAGGAGATTTCCGAGGATGTTGCCTGGATTGGGAAGCATGCCTTTTGAGAATAGATTGAATGAACTCGGCTTTTTTTCTTTGGAGCGATGGAGGATGAGAGGCGACCTGATAGAGGTCTATAAGATGAGAGGCAGTGATCGTGTGGATAGTCAAAGACTTTTTTCCAGGGTGGAAATGGCTAGCACGAGAGGGCACAATTTTAAGGAGCTTGGAAGTAGGTACAGAGGGGATGTCAGGGCTAAGTTTTTTATGCAGAGAGTGGTGAATGTGTGGAATGGAGGCGGATACAATAGGGTCTTTTAAGAGACTCCTGGACAGGTATATGGAGCTCAGGAAAATAGAGGGCTATGGGTAACCCTAGGGAATTTCTCGGGTAAGGACATGTTCGGCACAGGGCCTGTATTGTGCTGTAGGTTTTCTATGTTTCTATTTGTTTTTGCATTACTTAACTATTTAATATGCATATATATTTACTGTCATTCAGTTTTTTCCATAGTTATCATGTATTGCATTGTACTGTTAGTGCACAGTTTACAGGTATACCCCGTTTTTTGAACATTTGCTTTACGACACATCGCTGTTACGAAAGACCTACATTAGCTACCTGTTTTCACTAACCGAAGGTGTTTTCGCTGTTACGAAAAAAGGCAGCCTGCGCCCCAAGCAGCCAGGCTCCTCCCCCGGACCTGCATTCTAGCCGGCATTGCTTAAACATGTGCCTGTGAGCATCTGTGCTTTATGTCGATTTATTTTGTGCACCCATTAGCAAGATGAGCTCTAAGGTATCGGAAAAGCCTAATAGAGCTTGTAAGGGCATTACACTTAGCGTAAAACTAGACATAAGCATTTCGATCATGGTGAACGAAGTAAGGACAAAGTGAGTTTGGCTTGTGGAAGCTGACGAAGATGATGTTGAAGAGGTTTTGGCATCCCATGACCAAGAACTGATAGATGAAGAGCTGATGCAATTGCAGATGGAAAGGATAACAATCGAAACTGAACGCAGCAGCGAACGGACCAAAAGTGAAGACGTCCAGGAACTGTACGTGAAGCAATTGTGTGAGATTTTCGCTGCGATTGACAATGCTGCAATGATTGCAGAAAAGTATGACTTTAATTTTGAAAGGTTACGTAGGTTTAGGGCATATTTGCAGATTGGTTTGAGTGCTTACAAAAAACTGTATGATAGAAAAGCAGTCCAAAGCAAGGCCAAGCAGTCAAGCATACTGTCGTTGTTCAAGCCTTCCACATCAGCTACAGCAGACGACAAACCTCGACGTTCAACATCGTGGCAGGCAGACATAGAAGAAGATGACCTGCCTGCCCTGATGGAAACAGACATCGATGAGATGACACTCCAGTCTCCCACCATCCCAACCTCCGACGACTCAGCCTAACGCACCATCATCACTGTGCTCACTGTCTTCCCGCTTCCAGTAGGTGAAACTACACTGTACATACATTTTTTCTACTTTATATAGGCTGTGTTTTTGTGTGTTATTTAGTACGATTTGTTATTTGGTATGATTTGGCGGCTGATTAGCTTAAAGGTTATTGGAGAGAATGCTTCTGCTGAGAGTGCTGCCGGGAGCACTTGTGTGAGATATTTGCTATGGCGGACAGTGCTGCAATAATTGTAGAAAAGTATTTCTACTTTGTTATAGGCTGTGTATTTATATCATTCCTGCTTTTACTATATGTTACTGTTATTTTAGGTTTTGTGTGTTTTTTGGCATGATTTGGTAGGTTATTTTTTGGGTCTGGGAATGCTCACAAATTTTTCCCATATGAATAAATGGTAATTGCTTCTTCACTTTACGACATTCCGGCTTACGAATTGCTTCATAGGAACACTCTACCTTCGGATGGCGGGGGAAACCTCTGTGTGTACAGAATACAACTCTTGAGATTCGCCCTCCCGCAGGCAGCCACAAAGTAAAGGAACACGATGGAAGCCGTTCAAGAAAGCACTTAACACCCAATATGCAGGGAAAAAACCAAATTGTGCAAATGGCAAAGTAAGCAAACAACAAATAGAATATTAAACATCAGATCAGGAGTCCAAGAGTGTTCGATTTGGTTCAGTTCAGCATCACACCACTAGCCCACTGCCGGCCACAGGGCTGAAGTGTCCCAGACTGCAGTGTTTACCACAATCTTGCCTGACAGATCTGTTGGAATTCTTTGAAGAAGTAACAAGCAGGATAGACAACGGAGAACCAGTTAATGTTATGTATTTAGATTTTCAGAAGGCCTTTGACAAGGTGTCATACATGAGGCTGCTTAACAAGCTGAGTCCATGGTATTACAGGAAAGATGCTAACATAGATAGAGCAGCGGCTGATTGTCCAGAGGCAAAGAATAGGAATAAAGCGAACCTTTTCTGACTGGCTGCCGGTGCCTAGTGGTGTTCTACATGGAGTCTGTGTTGGGATCGATTCTTTTTACGTTATATGTCAATAATTTGGATGTTGGAATTGATGGTTTTGTTGCAAAGTTTGCAGGTGATTATGAAGATAGGTGGAGGAGCGGATAGTTTTGAAGAAGAAGAGAGGCTTCAGAAGGACTTGTACAGGTTAGGAGAATGGGCAAAGAAATGACAGCTGAAACAGTGTTGGGAAGTGTCTGGTCATACACTTTGGTAGAAGAAATGAAAGAGTTTACTATTATCTAAGTGGAGAGAAAATACACAAATCTGAGGTACAAAGAGACTTGGGAGTCTATGTGCAGGATTCTCTAAAGGTTAATTTAGAGGGTGAATCTGTGCTGAGGAAGGCAAATGCTGTGTTCGCATTTATTTCAAAAGGACTAGAATATAAAAGCAAGGATGTAATGTTGAAAACTTCATAAAGCACTGGTGAAGTCCCACTTGGAGTATTGTGAACAGATTTGGGTGCCTTATCTTAGAAAAGATGTGCTGAAACTGGAGAAGGTTCAAAGGAGGTTCCCGAAAATAATTCCAGGATTGAATGGCTTGTCATTTGAAGAGTGTCTGATGGCTCTGGGCCTATATTCACTGGAATTCAGAAGAAAGAAGGGTGACCTATTTGAAACCTATCAAATCGTGACGAGGCTTGATAGAGTGGATGTGGAGAGGATGTTTCCTATTGTAGACTGGTCCAAGACCAGAAGATGCTGCGTCAGAATAGGGGGGTGTCCTTTTAGAATGAAGATGAGGAAGAATTTCTTTAGCCAGACGGTGGTGAATCTGTGGAATGCTTTGCCACAGGGAGCTGTGGAGGCCAAGCCGTTATATTTAAGGCAGAGGCTGATAGATTCTTGATGGATCAGGACATGAAGGGAAATGGGGAGAAGGCAGGAAATTTGGGGATGAGAGGGAAATTCGATCAGCTATGATAAAATGGTGGAGCAAACTCAAAGGGTCAAATGGTCTAATTATGCTCCTATATTTTATGGTCTTATGGTCTAATCCAACTTTTTTTTTTAAAAAAAGTAACCAGAATCAAGGAACACGTGCAACAGAAACCTGAAATTCCCTTAAAATGAACCTATAATCTCTCTGATCAATTCTTACAACATGGATCCCAAGACTCCTGCACTCCGACAGCAGCTAGCAAGAGGGAGAGGAAGGTTGGTCAAATGCTGGCAGGCAGTGCCAAGCACCCACTAGTCCTCTTAATTTCATTCTTGTTAACTTCAACCTTGCTCAACGCCTCAATCGGAGAGAAGCCATGAATTCGAACATGGGCTCGCGCCCTCACCGCCTCAATTGGAGAGAAGCCATGAATTCGAACATGGGCTCGCGCCCTCACCGCCTCAATTGGAGAGAAGCCATGAATTCGAACATGGGCTCGCGCCCTCACCGCCTCAATCGGAGAGAAGCCATGGATTCAAACATGGGCTCACGCCCTCATTGCCTCAATTGGAGAGAAGCCATGGAGTTGAACATGGGCTCACGCCCTTACTGCCTCAGTCGAACATGGGCTCGCACCCTCACCGCCTCAATTGGAGAGAAGCCATGGAGTTGAACATGGGCTCACGCCCTCACCACCTCAATCAGAGAGAAGCCATGGATTCAAACATGGGCTCGTGCCCTCACCGCCTCAATCGGAGAGAAGCCATGGAGTCGAACATGGGCTCGTGCCCTCACTGCCTCAATTGGAGAGAAGCCATGAATTCGAACATGGGCTCACGCCCTCACCACCTCAATTGGAGAGAAGCCATGGAGTCGAACATGGGCTCACGCCCTCATTGCCTCAATTGGAGAGAAGCCATGGAGTTGAACATGGGCTCGCGCCCTTACTGCCTCAGTCGAAGAGAAGCCATGGAGTCGAACATGGACTCACGCCCTCACCGCCTCAATTGGAGAGAAGCCATGGAGTTGAACATGGGCTCGTGCCCTCACCGCCTCAATCGGAGAGAAGCCATGGAGTTGAACATGGGCTCACACCCTCACCGCCTCAATCGGAGAGAAGCCATGGATTCAAACATGGGCTCGTGCCCTCACCGCCTCAGTCGGAGAGAAGCCATGGAGTCGAACATGGGCTCGCGCCCTCACTGCCTCAATTGGAGAGAAACAATGGAGTCAAACATGGGCTTGAGTCCTTGATGCCACATTTGGAGAGAACCAATGAAGGTGACCATGGGCTCATGCCCTCAAGGTCTCAGTTGGAGAGAAGCAAGGGAGTTGATCCTGTCTCCAGTCTGCACACTCCTTTCCAAACCTCACCGAACTCCCTCAGAGATGACAAATTTTCAGATCGCTCAATTGGTCCAAAAATGCACCATCAAAATGTAAATCGCAGGTTCCAATCACATGCAGCTTAGTATCAGAATTATATGTGGAAGAAGAAGTAGTAGGTTTGTAAACTGTCTGCAGGACCTCGCCTTTGGTCGCATTATTCACTGGCGCTACCTTGAAGATATCAGAGACTAATGGATCTAGGACATTAACCATATTTCTCTTTCATAGATGCTGCTTGACCTGTTCAGTGTCTGCACCCTTTTCTCTTTTCAATCACTAAACACAAAAATGATGTTTCATTGCTCCTTCCTGAATTGCAGAAATGAAGTGTTTGTCCAAAGTTCAAAATAAATTTATTATCAAGATATGTATATGCTACCATATACTGCCTCGAGATTCATTTTTCTTGCGGGCATTACAGGGGGGAAAGCATACAATAGCATTTACGAAAAACTATATTTACATAGACAATGACTGACAAACAACCAATGTGCAAAAGAAGACAAACTGTGCAAATAAAAACATAATACTGAGAACCTGAGTTCCATCTCTGAAACTTAGCTAAAGGATGGCTGCCATTGGGAGCTGAACATCCAAGGATATATGGTGTATCAGAAAGATAGGTTAGTAGGCAGAGGGGGTGGTGTGGCCCTGTGTAGAAGAAATAATATTAAATCATTAGAAAGGGGTGATATAGGATTGGAAGGTGTAGAGTCTCTATAGAATGAGTTAAGAAATGGCAAGGGTAAAAGGACCCTGATGGCAGTTGTATACAGGCCTCCAAACAGCAGCCGAGATGTAGATTACAAATTGCAGCGGGAGATGGAAAAGGCGTGTCCAAAGGGCAATGTCATGATTATCATTGGGGATATTAATATGAAAGTGGACTGGGAAAACCAAGCCAGTACTGGACCTCAAGAGAAAATTTGTAGAATTTTTAAGGGATGGCTTTTTAGAACAGTTTGTTGTTGAGCGCAGTAAGGGATCAGCTGTGCTGGATTGGGTGTTGTGCAATGATCCGAAGGTGATAAGAGAGAAGGTCAAGGAACCCTTAGGGAACAGTGATCACAATATGATCGACTAACTGATGAAGGGTCTCGGCCCGAAACGTCGATAGTGCTTCTCCTCATAGATGCTGCCTGGCCTGCTGTGTTCCACCAGCATTTTGTGTGTGTTGTTTGAATTTCCAGCATCTGCAGATTTCCTCGTGTTTGCACAATATGATCGAGTTCACTTTGAAACTTGAGAAGGAGAAACTAAAATCCAATGTGTTGGTATTTCATTGGAATAAAAGAAATTACAATGGCATGAGAGGGGAACTGGCCGAAGTTGACTGGAAAGGGATATTTGCAGGAAAGGCAGCAGAGCAGCAATGGCTGGAGTTTCTGCGAAAAATGAGGGAAGTGCAAGACAGATATATTCCAAATAAGAAGAAATTTTCAAATAGAGGAAGGATACTACCGTTGGTGACAAGTGAAGTCAGAGCCAAAGTAAAAACTAAAGAGAGGGTATAAAAGGAAGCCAAAGCTAGTGGGAAGATAGAGGATTGGGAAGCTATTAAAAACTTGCAGAAGGAAACTAAGGAGATCATTTGGGAGAAAAAGATGAATTATGAAAGGAAGCTGGTGATTAATATCAAAAGAAGACACTAAAAGCTTTTTTAAGTACATAAAGGGTAAAAGAGAGTTGAGGGTAGATATAGGACCAATACAAAATGACGCTGGAGATATTGTAATGAGAGACGCAGAGATGGCAGAGGAACTGAATGCGTATTTCACATGAGTCTTCACAGTGGAAGATGTCTGCAGTATAGCAGACATTCATGAGTGTCAGGAAAGTTAAGTATGTGCAGTGAAAATTACTACTGAAAAGGTCCTCAGGAAGCTTGATGGTCTGAGGGTGGATAAATCTCCTAGACCTGATGGAATGCACCTAGATTCTGAATGAAGTAGCTGGAGAGATTGTGGAGGCATTAACGACGATCTTTCGAGAATCGATAGATTCTGGCATTGTAGCAGATGACTGGAAAATTGAAAATGTTTCTCCACTATTTAAGAAGAGTGGAGACAGCAGAAAGAAAACTATAGACCTGTTCGCCTGACATCAGTGGTTGGGAAGTTGTTGGAATCGATTGTTAGGGATGAGATTACGGAGTACCAGGAGGCACATGACAAGATAGGCCAAAGCCAGCATGGTTTCCTGAAAGGAAAATCCTGCCTGACAAACCTACTGCAATTTTTTGAGGAAATTACAAGCAGGGTAGACAAAGGAGATGCAGTAGATGTGGTTACTTGGATATTGAAAAGGCCTTTAACAAGGTGCAGTGCATGAGACTGCTTAGCAAGATAAGAACCCATGGAATTACAGGGAAGTTACTAGCATGGGTGGAGCATTGGCTGATCAGCAGAAAACAGAGAGTGGGAATAAAGGGATCCTATTCTGGCTGGCTGCCGGTTACCAGTGGAGTTCCATAGCGATCGGTGTTGGGACCGCTGCTTTTTACAATGTATGTCAATGATTTGGACTTTGGGATTAATGGATTTGTGGCTAAATTTGCCGATGATACAAAGATAAGTGGAGGAGTGCATAGTGTTGAGGAAGCAGAGAGCCTGTGGAGAGACTTAGATAATTTAGGGGAATGGGCAAAGAAGTGGCAAATGAAATACAATGTTGAAAAGCTCATGGTCATGCGCTAGGTGGAAGAAATAAAAGGGGAGACTATTATTTAGATGAGGAGAGAATTCAAAATGCAGAGATGCAAAGGGACTTGGGAGTCCTTGTGCAGGATACCCTAAAGGTTAACCTCCAGGTTGAGTCAGTTGTGAAGAAGGCGAATGCAATGTTGGCATTCATTTCTAGAGGTGTAGAATATAAGAGCAGGGATGTGATGTTGAGGCAGTAAAAGGCACCCATGAGACCACACTTGGAGTATTGTGTGCAGTTTTGGGCTCCTAATTTTAGAAAGGATATACTGACATTGGTGAAGATTCAGAGAAGGTTCAGGGGAGTGATTCCAGGAATGAAAGGGTTACCATATAAGGATTGTTTTGCAGCTCTTGGGCTGTATTCCCTGGAGTCTGGGAGAATGAGGGGGAACTCATTGAAACATTCCAAATGTTAAAAGGGCTGAACAGATTAGATATGGTGAAGTTATTTCCCATGGTAGGGGACTCTAGGACTAGAGGGCGCAACTTCAGGATTGAAGGGTGTCCTTTTGGAACAGAGATGCAGAGAAATTAGTCAGGGAGTGGTAAATCTGTGGAATTTGTTACCACGAGTGGCTGTGGAGGCCAAGTCATTGGGTGCATTGAAGGCAGAGATAGATAGGTTCTTGATTAGCCAGGGCATCAAAGGGTATGGGGAGAAGTAGGGGAGTGTGGATGACTAAAAGAATTGGATCAGTTTGTGATTGAACGGCAGAGCAGACTTAACGGCCTGAATGGCCTAATTCTGCTCCTATATCTTATGGTCTTATGGAGTTGTATATCCTACTTGAGGGTAACTCCATAGGTTGAGTCATTTCTGAGGTGAGGTGAGGTTCCTGATAGTTGTAAGGTAATTCTGCCTATGTGGAACCAAAGGCTTCTGTACCTTCTATCAGATGGTAGTAGTGAGGAGAGGGGATAGCCTGGATGGTGGAGATCTCTGATGGATGCTCTTTTATTGTGTACACTTCATGTAAATATACTCAATGATGGGGAGGGCTTTTCCGGTGTTGGACTGGGTTGTATCCACCACTGTTCAGAGCTAAGGTGAGTGAAGTTGGTTCAGGAGCCTGATGGTTGAAGGTTAGTAACTGTTCCTGAACCTGATGGTGTGGGACCTGATTGTGGCCCAATATTAGTGAGAAGAGGTCTTGGTCTGGATGGTCTCTGATAGATTCTGCTTTATTGTGGATTGGGCTGTATCCTTCACTTCTTGTAGCCTCTTCCATTCCTGGCCATGACTCAACCAGTCTGGATACTCTCCACTGTGCGTCTATAGAAATTCATCAAAGTTTTATCTGAGGTTATGAATCAAAGTGCAAACTTCTAAGAAAGTCAAGGTGCTGCATTGTCTGATTTGTAATGACACTTGTGTGCTGGTCCCAGGACAAGATCTCTTACATGTTAAATCCGAGGGATTTATGGTATAGTTGTATTGCTGCACTACCCTGAGCTGTGGTTCAATTATTTTATGTATCGTATTTGTGCACAGATCCACCTAATGCAGTAAGATTACTGCAGCCCATTTTGAAATACTGCTTTGTCAGTAATTCATAGATGGAGTTTAAATTTCCAGGGATAGTGTATTCTGCCATGGTGGTAAGAGAATCTAAGTTTTATTTTACAATCTGGCATTTAAAAATAAACTGGAACCTCCAGTGAGCTATGTTGTAGTTTTAAACCACTTTTTATAAAGCTGTTTACGTTGTCAGTACATATTGGGATTTATTCCAAATCCATACTTCTAACTTGATTTTTGCATATTTCTTTATAATTGTTGAATGTTGCATATTGTGTCTTAACCAATGCACCACAGCAGATTCCTACTACATGTAAATGTATATGCTGAATAAAGTTGATCCTTAATGTGTAACTGGATACCTAACTTGAAAAGTAAACCTCTTTTCCGTAACTACTGTGGCCTATATTGTCTCCCGTCCCACAATGTCTTAACTACTATCTTTTCAAGTTTGTTCAACCATACACATGTATACAAATATTATTATGTGCTATAATGTTCAAAGTATATTTTATTATCAAAGTACATATTGTTACGTACCCCATAACTGGGTGTCAGACCAGCAAAGACAGAAGTATCTGTTGGAGTCTGGTGGTACCAAAACTAAAGATGTTTATTAGTAAACTACACAATACAGTATACATATAAAACAAGTTAGCAATAATAAACCTAAAAGTGTAGGAATAATAATAATCTATAATAAACAAGCGCTATCGATGTCTAGGGGTAAATGAATTGTCATAGAAAAGTATAAAGTTCAGTTCATGCGTGCTGAGGTAGTTATGGTTGTTGTGTTGTAATCGTTGGAGAGAGAGAGAGAGAGAGAGCGAGAGATTAGGCAGCTGCAGCAGGCAAACCTTCTATTGCTTTCTGATTCAGTCGTATCATTGTAGTCATTCAGTTATGACCCCTCTGTCCTTCAGCTAGACCGTTCTTCTGTTGTGGACTCGTCACTCTGGCATGAGTGGAGACACACACAAGTCCCCACTGGCCCTGCTGTAACACTGTGAGCTTTACTGACCGATCTCCTGGTTCGGTCTCCGAAGCCCCCACCTTTCTGTGGGTTCACAACACTCAGTCAGTGTCCACTGGTGTGTCTGAAGGGTGTCTCTCCAGACCTGTCTTTTACCCCCACTCACGGGGTCTCAGCTATCCATTAACTCTGAATGACCGTGTCCATCAAATCAGGCCACTCCTGCTATCTCCTGAGGAATGTTAACGAGCATAGTTAAGTCCTTGTAGTGAAAGGTAAATAATCCAGGAAGAGTCAAAATACAATAGATCAACAGTCTGTCTCTCCCTCTTATCTGCAGCAGATGTTCTTGCCTGGGCTTTATCTCTCTCTCTCAGTAGCAGCATAGCAACAGCAATAGTTCATAGTTCTCGGGGGGGGGGGGGGATGGTTAACTCTGCACCCCATTTCCATCAGGTCTGTTCATCACTCATAACAATATAAATTAAACAACCTTAAGATTCGCACCTCTGGGAACAAAGTGCAAGACACTACATAAGAAAACACAAAATGCTGGAGGAACTCAGCAAGCCAGGCAGCATCTATGGAAAAGAGTATAGTCGACGTTTCAGGCTAAGACCCTTCAGCAGTACAGAGACCACCTATCAGCACTTTTTATGCACTAGCAATAACAATTGTATTTGGAAAATTGTGGTAAACGATCACAGTAAGCAATGAAGAGGCGAGCAAAGGCAAAGCTGATCTGAGGGTCAAGGCGCAGGTGCGAAACAGAGCTGGAGCAAGTTTGAGGTATGCTTCAGGAGAAGATGGAGTTGGAGATGGAATCAGAGGTGTATCTGAGTGGGGGAAAAAAGGCTGAAGTGGAACAGTTTTGGAGCCCACCCATCTAAACTGACAGTGTGATTTGATCTATCCAAGTGCTGCAATGATTTGGAAAGATTGAGTACACATCAGAAATGGCCTAGAGCGTATCACTGTGGCGGGACTCAGCTCCAAGTTCGGGGAATAACACAGTGCTTGGATAATTTAGACTTCTGGCTGGATGGACTGAAAAGGCAAGGTGTCGAGACCAGAGGCAAGGGTTGAGCCGGTTCAGTTCTGTGATGTTTTAGTTTGCTTTCCTTGATGTTGAGGCTGCGTCATGCCCTGACTGTTCTGGTCTTAGTGTCGTGAGCTTCGAGGCAGTTTGCCTCTTTGTGAGATGAACTGAGACTGAGAATATGGGCCTACTCCGGCTGCTCCCGACTTCAGCTTTATGGATCAATTTCATTCTGGATGCTGATGCTTGCTTTAATGTTTGCATGATATGATTTGTTTTCTTTTCTCTGCACATTGGGTGTTCATCTTTTTTTTGGAGTTATTTTGTTTTTTTTTACTTTGTGACTGCTTGTAAGCAAACAAATTTCAAGGTTGTATGATTTTTACATACAGCACATATAATAATATTAACACAGTATGGCGCGGTAGCATGGTGATTAGCATGCTTTACGGTTATAGGTGGTCTGGGTTCAATTCCCACCACTGCCCGTAAGGAGTTTGTATGTTCTCCCTAGTAGCCTAGTGGTTAGCACAGTGCTTTACAGTGCAGGTGGCAGGTTCAATTCCCACCACTGCCCGTAAGGAGTTTGTACATTTTCCCTATGACCGCTTGGGTTTTCTCCAGATGCTCTGGTTTCCTCCCATAGTCCAAAGACGTACCAGTTGGTAGGTTACATTGGTCATTGTATGTTGTCCTGTGATGAGACTAGAGTTAAATCTGGGACTCGCTGAGCAGCGCAGCTCCCTATTCTGCACTGTATCTCAATAAATAATACTAACAGATATTTTATAAATATATGACATTTGGTTAAATATACAACAGTAAATGGCACTGTCATAAATAATGTGTGCTGAGTGGTAACAACGTGTTCCGAAGTCTCTCAGCCTGGGAGAGGAAGCTGTACCCAACCTAACGGTTCTTATTCTCATCCTGCGGTACCTTCTGCATGATGGTAGAAAGTCAACAAGATTGTGCAACGGATGTTTGAACACCAGTCACTTTCGAAAGATCACAAGTGGGATCTTGTGTTCAACAGGGTCTGCCCCTGACTGACAGGGAGATCAAAATAATCTGCATCCACTCACCCTCACCCCCTCCCCCCTTACCCCTTCCCTCCTCTCTCCACGAGTCTTGGATCTGGTAGACATTCATTTTCCCTATGTCAGTTTCTGACTTTGACTTGGGTACAGAGCCTAAATGCCTTGTGAAGTCGAGCTTTCTCAAGATGCCTTGCCCAGTAATAGTCACATCCTGAAAATCCAATTTGATGCAGTGTAATTGATTTAATTTTACATGAGGTATTAAGCAATTCTTGGAGGTGTTGTAGGTTTTAAAATCTTCCTTACTCTGAGGCATTTTATCCTGCAAATGTAATAGCAGTTTTGTCTGAGTGGTTTGGGGGGGAGGGGGAGTGCAAGAGGAATGCTAAATTCTACAGTGTTAACATCGTTTGGTCTGAATGTTGGTTTTAAAGATTGTTTTGAATGCCTGACTGTATTTGTCACTGAGTGTTACAGCAATGTGTAAAATACTGCTGAGCTAAATCATCTTGGCATATTTCTTATTGCTTGAAACCATCTTTATTTGTCATGAACAGCTGGAATGAGGCCTAATCCAACTAACTTGCTTCAACCGCATTTGCTCCCTTTAGACAAAGGAAATGCAACAGACTGATATACTTAGATGCCAGGGTGCATGATTTGAAATGTTCATCAATGGTAAAAATTTGAGACTATTTCTCAGTTAGGTTGGAACAGTTCTACTCGCCGCTCTGGGCTTCGTGTCTGCGGGCCCTGCGACGTTTACTCGGCTCTGAGTTAAACTGACACTGAGGCCTGCTCTGGCTGCTCTGGGCTTCGTGTCTGCGGGCCCTGCGGCGTTTACTCGGCTCTGAGTTAAACTGACACTGTGGCCTGCTCTGGCTGCTCTGGGCTTCGTGTCTGCGGGCCCTGCGGCGTTTACTCGGCTCTGAGTTAAACTGACACTGTGGCCTGCTCTGGCTGCTCTGGGCTTCGTGTCTGCGGGCCCTGCGACATTTACTCGGCTCTGAGTTAAACTGACACTGTGGCCTGCTCTGGCTGCTCTGGGCTTCGTGTCTGCGGGCCCTGCGACGTTTACTCGGCTCTGAGTTAAACTGACACTGTGGCCTGCTCTGGCTGCTCTGGGCTTCGTGTCTGCGGGCCCTGCGACGTTTACTCGGCTCTGAGTTAAACTGACACTGTGGCCTGCTCTGGCTGCTCTGGGCTTCGTGTCTGCGGGCCCTGCGACGTTTACTCGGCTCTGAGTTAAACTGACACTGCGGCCTGCTCTGGCTGCTCTGGGCTTCGTGTCTGCGGGCCCTGCGGCGTTTACTCGGCTCTGAGTTAAACTGACACTGTGGCCTGCTCTGGCTGCTCTGGGCTTCGTGTCTGCGGGCCCTGCGACGTTTACTCGGCTCTGAGTTAAACTGACACTGTGGCCTGCTCTGGCTGCTCTGGGCTTCGTGTCTGCGGGCCCTGCGACGTTTACTCGGCTCTGAGTTAAACTGACACTGTGGCCTGCTCTGGCTGCTCTGGGCTTCGTGTCTGCGGGCCCTGCGACGTTTACTCGGCTCTGAGTTAAACTGACACTGTGGCCTGCTCTGGCTGCTCTGGGCTTCATGTCTGCGGGCCCCATGATATTTACTCTGCGATGAGCTGAACTGAGGCTACGTCCTCACTAGACCAGATAAATTCGTAACCAAAGCTTTTTCTCTTCATTTTGACCCTTTGTCCACACTAAAATGGCATTTTCCTCCCCGAAAAATGGAGGTTTTCAGAAACACTGTCCAGAGTGAATAAATCTGAAAACACCTAATATCCGGCATAGTGTGTGCAGGGTAACCGGCTATTTTTAAAACCGCTGTCATGACGTGCCGGAACAAATGGTGGCGGCACCGTGGCATTTCATTGTTTTCTTGAACGCAACCTCCAGCACCACAACAATATTTGACAACAGATGTGTAACAGCCTAATGTAACAGTGTATGGAAATACAAGATAACACTGATGAAGACATGTTTTATACATTTAACAAGGTGCTTTATTAATGTGTTGCTTGTGCAAATGTTCAATAGATGCAATTGTCACTTTTGCCCAGTAACTCGTTTTATTGCATGTTAAATACAGCAAAATAATACACAAAGACATGGCAAAAGTAAAGGCAAACAAATGAGGTAACAACAAATTTCACTTTTGCCCAGTAACAAACCTTATTGCATTTAGTTGTAGCTGTCGTCCCTTTCATCGATGAAGAGACTATGGCTGTAGGAAATGTTTCTGGACAAACGCACACCAAGTCTTTCGTTTAGCAATTGCTTTTTAAGTTTTTCTAGTCTGTAACTGGACAAATGCACACCATACTGTTTCCTCTTCACTTGTTTTCTGTGTGTCCTGCGCATGCCCAGTAGGAGGAGATTCGCCCAAGTATCCGTTTTAATGTGGACAGAGGTATTTTTAAAAACGCCTAATGTGGCCGCCTGTCATTTTTATGCGAAACAAGCGTTTTCAAAATGATCCGGTCTGGTGTGGACGTAGCCTGAGGCTGTGCCCTGCTCCGAGCTTCACGTCTGAGGACTCACTCTTGTACTAAATGCTACTGGCTTTCTTTTATCGTTTGCATGGCTTGTTTCTTTTTCTCTCTGTACATTGGGTGATTGACGGTTCTTTTTTATGGGTTCTTTTGGGTTTCTTTGTTTTGTGGCTGCCTTCTCAAGGTTCTAAAATGTATATGTACTTTGATAATTAATATGCTTTGAACTTTGACCACTGAAATAAATTGTTCGTTCTATCAGATTCTTTTATTTATTCCATGTACATTGAAACATACAGTGAAATGCATCATTGGTGTTAACTATCACACCTAAGGATGTGCTGCAGGCATCCTGCAAGTGTCTTTATTTAGAGAATCAGCACAGAATAGGCCTTTTTGGCCCTTCGAGCTGCGCTGCCTCAGTGACCCCAGACAACCCTAATTTAATCCTAGCCTAATCGTGGGACAATATACAATGACCAGTTGACCTACCAGTATGTCTTCGGACTGTAGGAGGAAACCTGTGGACCCGAGGGGGAAAATCTGCGCATTCTATTGGGAGGGTTTAAGAGAGTCCTTACAGAGAATACTGGAATTGAATTCAGAGCACTGGCGTCCCAAGCTGTAATAGTGTGGTGCTGTCCGCTGCACTACGTGTTGCCACACCTTTTGACACCAGATGGTATGCCTGCGATGCTTGGCCAAACAACACAGAACGCAGCAAGCAATGAAGAACAACAGCAAAACAAGTCCCTTTTCCTTCCTCCCTCCCACCCGCACATATGGACAGTCCTCCAACTCCATGACAGGTTTCCAGGTTTCAGTCATTGGGCTTTGACTCCTGCCCTTGCGATTGACCTTCAGTATCAATCCCCAGGCTAGCTGATGACAGAACCCAGAACTCTGGCTGTGTCAAATGACGGACCCTCCTGCCTTCTCACATTCATTCCCGGGGCCCACCAACCTGGGACGGTCCGATATGTGCAAGGTGTCCTTCGTCATTAGCCTTTGAGCATGGAGCGGAGGTGTAAGCTCTGAATCTGGAACTCCGTCATCCAATGTCCACATCATTGGTGTTCATAGATGGAGTGGAGGCCTGACCCCTTACTCCACATTCTTAACCCTAAACTCTAACCTCTAACTCCCATGTCTGTCCCTAAAACTTCAACAAAGCAACCAACAGCCACGATCTCAACAGGGGACCAAAACTCGGTGTCTTCTTGACTACTTATTACTGAGTGTTGACATCTGCTTATTTCTATTGTAAGCCCTTATCAGCACGCTTACCTGCGCAAGCCAGAAGGAACTTGCCTGATCTCTTCAGGGTGTTGTAGTACTTGGGGTTCTTCTCAGCTGACATCATTTGATAAGAAGGATCAGCTTTATTTATGGCACGTCCATCGAAATATTCAGTGAATTACATCAACGACCAACACAGTCGGAGGATGTGCTGTCAGTCAACCTGCAAGTGTTGCTATGCTTTGGTGCCAACATTGCATGCCCATTGCTCGTTAACCCTAATCCATAGGGCTTTGGACAAGAAGCAGAAAAGGAGTGCTTGGTTACGTTGGGGGGGGTGGGGGGTGACATGGGTGCTGACAAAACAAGCCCTGAGACACCAGGCAAGGTCATTTGATTTCAAATAGTTGGTTTATTGATCATTATAAAATGTCTCTCCAGTGTTCCCTGCTCTCTCCCTTCCCCTTTTCCCAACCATGATTCCCTTCTCAGTCCACAATAGAAACCCCTATCAGAATCAGTGCAATACATAAAATTACTACAGTAGTGTACAAAGGTCTTAGGCACCCTTGCTCTGTATGTGTGGTTAAGACTTTTGCACAATACTGCATGTCTTATGATCTTTTTACCCAAGTAAACCTCTAATAATCTGTTCCCTAATTTAGTATAGTTTCCTTTTCTATCTGTCCTCTTTAAAGCTTTTGGTTGACAATATCAACCACAGATTTGCATGGTTCTCTTCTGTTAACTCCGTAAACAAACATATTGAAATAGACAACATCTACAAACCCCTGAGAGCCAAAGAAATGCGAGCCAGTAGAAGTCAAAGGTCAACTGAAGGGGTAGCCAGTCAGATCCGAGGTAAGCGAATGGGGGGCCTATATAAACAGAGCGAAACACCAACAACTGTACACTGAGGATGTTGCCTCGACTGGTGATGAAACGTGTGCAAGCTAATTGCCAAGTTCAATAAACACCTCAAGATCAAATGCCTCAAACTGAGTTACCAATATTCACCACCTTCCTAGCAACAATCTCTCAACCACACGTTTGAAGTTAACAAATGATGTGAAATCCATTGTTTTGTATCTATAACTCCTTCCATAAATTTGCTATACTTGTGTGTAGGGTCATACAGTATGGAAACAGACTCTTTAGATCATTTTGTTCATGCTCATTGTGTTGCCCAGCTAGTGAGTCCCAACTCTCATCCACCCAAGTAGCATCTGTGGACAAAAGTAAAAGTCAATGTTTCAGGCGGAGTTCCTTCAGCAGGAGCCCTGATGAAGGGTCTCTGCCCGAAACGTCAATTGTTTATTCTTTCCTTTAGATGTTGCTTGGCCGGCTGAGTTCCTCCAGCAATTTGATTTCCAGCATCTACAGATTTTCTCTTGTTAGTGAGACCCATCTGCCTGTCTAGATGTATTGCCTGACTCAGTCCATGACAGACTTTTTGTTTGGCTCATCCTCCATGTCCTAGCTCCCCTAGATCATAGAAATGATTTCTCCCTATTTACCCAAGCATTCCCACTTCAGCTTCAATTAAAATACCCCTTGGCTTTTGACATTCCCAAGAAGAGAATCGTGGACAGATGCACTATTGAAAATGTCAAAGATTGAAAGTACATTTATTATCAAAGTGTGTATAGAGAATACAACTCTGAGATTCGTCCTCCTGCAAGCAACCACTAAACAAAGATACATGAAATCCGTTCAAGAAAACATCAAACACCCAACACGAAAAAAGATCAAATGGCACAATTGGTAAAAAGCAGCGAACCACACACAGAATATCAAACATTAAGTATTCAATTTAGTTCAGTTCAGCACCACACTGCTAGCCGATACAGACCACTCAGAAACAGCAAAAAAAAGCAACCAGCATACTGACGCATGCAACATGAACCTCAAAGTCCCCTGAAATGAGTCCACGCCTTTGCCAATCAATCCTGGCAACGTAGATCCCAAGACTGCTGCACTTTTCTCTGACAAAAGCTGGTGAGAGAGAAAGACTAGTCAAACACAAGCAGATTGAACACCTGCTTGTCCTCTGCTTTTGTCCTTGGTGACTTCACCCTTGCTCGACGCCTGAGTCAGAAAGAAGCAATGGAGTCGATCATGGGCTCCAGGCTTCCAGGCCTCACCAAACTCCCTCAGAGACAGCAAAGCACCAGACCGCTCAATCAGCCCAAAAACACACCATCAAAATATAAATCGCAAGTTCCACTGACATGCAGCTTGATAGCAGAATCATATTTGAAAGAAGAAGTAGTAAAAGCAGTAGTTTTGTAAGCAGGACATTGCTGTTTGCTGGCGCCATCTTGAGTCTGCACTGATCTTTGGTCACCTATTTGCACTAAACCTAAATGATTTTTATTCTCATTAAGCAAACATGAGGAAATCTGCAGATGCTGGAAATTCAAACAACACATACAAAATGCTGGTGGAACACAGCAGGCCTGCCCGAAACGTCGGCAGTGCTTCTCCTTATAGATGCTGCCTGGCCTGCTGTGTTCCACCAGCATTTTGTGTGTGTTGTTTTTATTCTCATTAACTCATTATTATCATTCACTTGCAAACAAGAGACAATTTATAACAGCCAATTAACCGTCCAACCGACAGAATAATAAGAAATCCACCCAGTCACAGAGAGTATGCAGACTCCACACAAATGGTACCCAAGGTCAGGATTGACTACATCTGCTGCTGAATCAGAATCAGGTTTAATATTGCCGGCATACATCATGAAACTTGTTGTTTTGCAGAAACTTGTTCCTGAATCATTGAATGTGTGGCTTTAGGCTTCTGCACCTCCTTCCTGGTGGTACAATGTGAAGAGAGCAAGACCTGGGTGATGGGGGTATTTAATGACGGACATTGCCTTCTAAGGCATCGCTTCTTGAGACTGTCCTGAATGCTGTGGAGGCTAGTACCTATGATGGAGCTGACTAAAGTTTGCAATTCTGCAGCTTACTTTGACTCTATGCAGTGCCCCCACCCCACACCCCATTTCAGACGGTGATGCAGCCAGCTGGAATCCTCTCCACAGTACATCTGTAGAAATAAGTAGTGCACAAAGAGAGTAGAACACTACTGAGATAGTGTTCCAGGGATCATTGTCCATTCATAAATGAATGGTGGAGGGGAAGAAGCTGTCCCTGAAAAATTGCGTGTCTGACTTCAGGTTTCTGTGCCACCACCTTGATGGTAGCAATGAGAAGAGTAGTGGGTAGTCCAGGGTAGTGGGGGCCCATAAAGATGGATACAGCCTTTTGAGGCATCTGCTTTTGTGACTGCCCCATCACCTGAATGTTTATAATCTCTTGTAGTTTAACCCTTGGCATATAGGGATCATTCTTCTAAATGTATGCAGCTATTTCTTCAGAAATGTTAGATCCTTCACCAAATTGTGTCCTCCAGGTATAGCTACCTGAGATCTTGAGTCACTGTGACATTACCCACTTGTACTTTCATAAGACACAGGAGCAGAATTGGGTCATTTGGCCCATCAAGTGTGCTCTGCCGTTCGATCATGGCTGATTTATTATCTCCAATCCCCATTCTTCTGCATTCTCCCCTAACCTTTGACATCCTGACTTAGTAAGAACTCTTTGACTTTCGCTTTGATAATTTAGTTTTTTAAACCAAAGGTGCTGTATGGGTCCATTAGCAGCCTGAGCATTAGAAGCTGAGGAAGGAAATGAGTTGCAGTTTTGCTTCAAGTTGTAGGACATGGAACATCACTCTTGAGCGGTCACTTCAGCCCACAATGTCTGTGTTGTCTAATGTCAGTTTAACCTCCATCTCCCTTTATCTCCTGTCCATTTGTATTGACACTCCTATCCTAAGGCTGTCCTTCTATCCACTAGCCTGCAGGTCGCCCTTGGGTAAGGTGTAGCACCTACTTAGCTCCCCCCACCCCCACCACTGATCAGAGTCACGTGAAGCTATGAGGGCAGATGGTACATATCACGTGCCTGGTTATCTGATCACTAGCACCAGGCAGAATCTCTGAAGAATATTGATAATGACTGGGGGTCACCCGTCTTGTAAAGACACTGTCCAGAAGAAGGCAATGGCAGGCCACTTCAGTAGAAAAATTTGCCAAGAACAATCATGGTCATGGAAAGCCCGTGATTGCAAAAGTCACAGGACATGGCACGTAATGAACCACAATCGAGTTTATTATCATCAGCATTTCTCAGCAGCAGTACAATGCTATAGAAATAAATAAACTACAAGAAGTATGTGTATTAAATAGATTAAAATAGTGCAAAAATAGAAATATATTAAAAATTGAGGTGGTGTTCATGGGTTCATTGTCCATTTAGAAATTATATGGCAGAGGGGAATTGCATCAGGGACGTGCTTGATTTGGCTTATCACAACAATTTATGTCCTCATCACTCAGTGGCGTTGTTGGGGAAATTAGACCAAGTTGTTCCAGGAACAGCAGTTGGGCTCTCCTGATCCATCAGGATCAACCTCTTTCAAACAACCTGCCGCACGTAACTTTCTAAATCCCCTCTAGTACTGAACCACTGTTCTTCCACACAAACTATCTCCAACTGATTCTAGTCTTGACTCTTTATCACATGCCTGGTCAGGGTTTGGTAGAATTTGCAGAATGATGTTACAGACTGCTTGTTCCACTCCCATCAGGGAGGAGGCTACATAGCACCCACACCAGGACCACCAGACTTAGAAACCCCAGTAAGGCTGATCAACACCTCCACCCACTAACCCATTCCTCCACCCCTGCAACCACCACGATTTTATCAGTTCCTGTCAGACTCACCTAATGTACAGACTCTCTTGAGCCTACCGATACATTATGGACATGCAGTCATTCCATACATATTTGATAATTTGTATTTATCTGAAGATATAAAGGCTAAATTAATTTTGGTTATTATTCTCATTGGTCTGTTGACTTTTTAAATTTTGTTTAGAGATATAGCGAGTTAACCCTGAGTCCGCCCACCTCTAGAGCCACAAAATCCCGGAACTCTGAAGGTGCGCTAGTCTTCTAGGCCATGTCCTTGGTATACCGAAGTTGGTGTGTCATCCAGGTCAGGGTCTTTAAAAGAACCCCAAAAGGGAAAAATAGAGATAGAGCTGTTTCTGAAGATGCAAGTAAAGGAATCGTCGTTAGGCAGCATCATCTCCTAAGCTCCATCCTAAGTTGCATGTATTCATCTTCAAAAAATGATGATTTTTGTCACTGATAGTTGGCAAGAAATAAGCCATAAGACAATTCAGAACTGTTTTGCTCACTGTGGTTTCAAGCATTCAGGCTTGGAGATGCCAGAAAATTCTGAAAATGAAAATGAAACTTTCATTACATCAGCAAGTTAAGAACAATGTTGAATTTGAACACAACAACAATTATCTTGAATGGTACAATGAAAATGAAGATTTGGAAGGATGCAGTTGTCAAGAGCATTGTATGAAGGCAGTCCATTATCTGCACCAGGTGTCTGCACTGATTTTGTTCATTTAATGAACAGTCAGTCAAATGAACACGGCAGTGTACACTGAAACAATTCCTTAGTCAATAGCTATTAGGAACTAACAGTTTAATAATACTGTAGTAGTATTGATAATGTTCTAATTTGCTCTGTAGTTCATTTAGGTACGTAATTCATTATTCAGTTAAATGGTCGTTTGTCTTTTTTTTAAATGCCTTGTAAACTATTTGCATGGATCTTCAGCTAATTGTGGCAGTCATTTAATTGGGCCAAACTGTACTGGTCCTGATGTGTCCCAATTAACCGGAATCTACTGTATTACAAACATTAAGGGCCAAGAATTCAGTCCTGTGAAATCCCATTGATGACTACTTTTCAGTTGTCGAATGAACCATATTCTCCTTTGCTTCAATTTTGGATCTAGTTTGCCATATACCATTGGGTCCCGGAGACTTTTACATTTTTCACCTATCTACTTTGTCAAATCCTCCGCAACTTCTGCCACCTTCAACAGGACCCCACCACCAAGCACATCTTTCCCTCCCTACCCCCCTCAGCTTTTCGCAGGGATCGTTCCCTCCGCGACTACCTGGTCCACACGTCCCTCCCCACAGAACTCCCACCTGGTACTTATCCCTGCAAGCGCAAATGCTACACCTATCCCCACACCTCCCCCCCTACCACCATTCCGGGCCCCAGACAGTCCTTCCAGGTGAGGCAACACTTCACCTGCAAGTCTGCTGGAGTTGTCTATTGCATCCAGTGCTCCTGGTGCGGCCTCCTCTACATCGGCAAGACCCAACACAGATTGGGGGACCGCTTCATCGAGCACCTACACTCCATCTGTCACAATAGACAGGATCTCCCAGTTGCCACCCACTTCAACTCTGCCTCTCATTCCCATCTAGATATGTCCATACATGGCCTCCTCTACTGCCATGATGAGGCCAAACTCTGGTTGGAGGAGCAACACCTCATCTACCGTCTGGGTAGCCTCCAGCCTGGTGGTATGAACATTGAATTCTCCAATTTCCAGTAATTCCCTCCCCCTCCCCCTTCCCCTATCCCAGGTCCCTCTCTGCCTCTCTCCCCTTTCAACTTTCTGCTTCTTTATCTCTACCATTCTTTCATGCTTATCCCCTCCCCCTCCCCCCTTTATCTTTCCTCTGATTGGTTTTCCACCTGGCACCTCTAGGCCCTACCCCCTCCCCTATCTCTATTACTGGGCTTCGGCTCTCTCTTCCCCCCCATTCCTGATGAAGGGTCTCAGCCCGAAATGTTGGCTACTCTTTTCTCATGGATGCTGCCTGAGTTCTTCCAGCATTGTGTACGTATTCTTTGATCCACAGCATCTGCAGTTGTATTTTTGTGTCTTACTTTGTCGAAAGTTTGCTAAGTTTCATAAACTAAATTTAAAAAAACCTATTTGATGACCTGAGGCATTTAAAGGTTGCCCACTTAGCAGAATGACCAGTGTACTGTCCTCTCTGGCTTTGACTGAGGTGAAACTCATGACGTAAAAGATTTAACAATTTGTGTTGTTGGAGCCATAGTTCAAAGTTCAAAGTAAACACATTATCAAAGTACATTTATGTCACCATATACAACCCTGAGATTCATTTTCTTGTGGGCATAATCAATAAGTCTATAGAATAATAACCATAAAAAATCAATGAAAGATTGCCAGTGTGCAGAAAACAACAAACTGAAAATACAGAAGAAATAATAATAATAATAATAAATAAGCATTAAATATTAAGAACATGAGATGAAGAGTCCTTGAAAATAAGTCCTTTGGTTATGGGAACGTTTCAGTGATGGGGCATGTGAAGTCCCCTTTGGTTCTAGATGGTTGAAGGGTAATAACTGTTCCTGAACCTGGTGGTGTGAGTCCTGAGGCTCTTGTACCTGCTTCCTGATGGCAGCAGTGAAAAGAGAGCACAACCTGGATGGTGGAGGTCCCTGATGATAGACGCTGCTTTCATGCGACAGCATCTTATGTAGATGTGCTCAATGGGGAGGGCTTTACCCATGATGAGCTGTGCTGTATCCACTACCTTTTGTAGGACTTTCTGTTCAAGGGCATTTGTGTTTTCATATCAGGTTGTGATGCAGCCAGACTTGTCGGTTTTGGAGTGGAAGGTAGGGGGCACAGTATTTTTAAAAAGGTATGTGAGACTATTGTTAATGTGATGTTTCTCATTCCTTGTAGGCAAGTGAGCACGATATCCTGAAGGCTGTGATTAAATGGGCTGAACACCAACTGGCGAAACGTCTGTCTGATGAGGGTGAGTTGTGTGCAGGAGTATTGAGAGGGGTGAAGTCTCGCTAGCTACACGCATTGGTCTTTTCATACCAGGCCAACAGAGATCTATAGAATCCATGATGGATCTACTGCACGTCTATAGAATTGTAAGCATCTGCCTTTCATGACCCATTCTGCAGTTACACCAGTTCCCCTTAAGCTCAACACGTACAACACAAATCACAGCATCTGTACTGTACTTTGTGTTCCCCTTAAGCCCAACCTTGGCACACTGCTCCATTACAGTTGTTTTTTTTTTGCCCAAGTTTTCAGTCAGCTGTTCCAGTATTAATTTGTGGCTGCATGTGAAATACCAATAGTTATCTCGACTATACCTCTTCCCACTGTATCTCCAAAAAAAAAAATGTAATTCCCTATTCTTAGTTCCTTCACCTCCACCGCATCTCTTCCTGGGATGCGGCTTTCCAATCCAGGATATCAGAGATGTCCTCCTTTTTAAAAAAAAACAAAAAAAAAAACGGGTTTCCCTCCCTCTGCTGTTGATGCTGCCCTCACCACATCACCTCTATTTCGCATACATCCATGCTCTCCCCATCTTCCCGCCGCCATAATAGTGATCAAGTCCCTCTTGTCCTTACCTACCACCCCATGAGCCTCCACATCCAGCACACTATCGCTCACAACTTCTACTATCTGCAAAGGGATCCTACTGCTAAACATATCTTTACCTGCCCCCTTCTGCTTTCCACAGGGATTGCTCCTCATAATTCCCTTGTCCGTTCATCCCTCCCCACTAATCTCTGCCCAGCACTTGTCCTTTTCAGCTGGCCAAAGTGCTACACCTGCTCATTCACCACCTCCCTCACCTCCATTTAGGGCCCCAAACAGTCCTTCCAGATGAGGCAACACTTCACCTTTGAATCTGCTGGTCTTAAGGTCTATTGTGCTTGATGCTCCCAATATGGCTTCCTCTGCAGTAGTAAGACCCATTATAAATAGGAGGATGACTTCATCAAACGCCTCTGCACCATCCGCCACAAGCGGGTCTTCCCAGTGGCCAAACATTTTAATTCCTATTCCCATTCTGACACATTAATCTATAGCCTCCTCCTCTGCCAAGATGAGGCCAACCTCAGGGTGGAGGAGCAACACCTTATATTCTGTCTGGGTAGCCTCCAACCTGATGGTATAAATATCAATGTCTCCTAAAGATAAACAAATCTCCCAGTGCCCACTCACCTTCCTCTATTCCCCACTCTGACATTTCACTTCCCCTTGGATCCCCCTCCTTCCCTTTCTCCTATTGTCCACTCTCCTATTTTATCAGATTCCTTCTTCTCCAGCCCTTGACCTTTCCCACACACCTGGCTTCACCTATCACCTTCTGGCTAGCTTCTCTCCCCTCCCCCAACCTTTTTATTAAGACATCTTCCCCCTCCCTTCTCAGTCCTGAAGAAGGGTCTCTGCTTGAAAAGTCAACTGTTTACTCTTTTCCATAGATGCTGCCTGACGTGCTGAGTTCCTCCGGCGTTTTGTGTGGGTTGCTTTGGATTTCCAGCCTCTGCAGGCTTTCTTGTGTTTGTGATCTATAGAACTGTATGCACCTGTCTTTCTAAGCCCATTCTGCAATCCCATCAACCACCTCCCCAACTCCCCCAACTCTGCAACATCTGCCCCTTTAATTTTTGCCCACACTTTCACTCAGTTGATGTAATCTGTACTGGTGTTAATTAGTGGCTGCCTGTGCCGCTTAACAGCAAGTATAGGAATAGAATGAGGTGGAGGATAAATGTGTGGCTGAGGGATTGGAGCAGAGGGCAGGGATTCAGATTTCTGGATCATTGGGACCTCTGTGACCTGTACAAAAAGGATGGGTTGCACTTGAATCCCAAGGGGACCAATATCCTGGCGGGGAGGTTTGCTAAGGCTATTAGGGAGAGTTTAAACTAGAATTGCTGAGGGGTGGGACCTGAACTGAAGTGACGGGGGAGGAGGAGGTTGACTCACAAATAGAGAAAGCTTGGAGACAGTGCGAGAGGGAGGATATGCAGGTGATCGAGAAGCGACGCACTCAGACCAGTGGTTTAGTAAGATGTGTCTATTTTAATGAAGGCAGTATTATGAACAAAGTGGATGAGCTTAGAGCATGGATCAGTACTTGGAGCTATGATGTTGTGGCCATTACAGAGACTTGAATGGCTCTGGAATGGTTACTTAGAGTGCCAGGCTTCAGATGTTTCAGAAAGGACAAGGAGGGAGGCAGAAGAGGTGGGGGTGTGTCACTGTTGATCAGAGATAGTGTCACGGCGGCAGAAAAGGAGGAAGTTATGGAGGGATTGTCTATGGAGTCTCTGTGGGTGGAAGTTAAGAACAGGAAGGTGTCAATAACTCTACTGGGTGTTTTTATAGACCATCGAATAGTAACAGGGACATGGAAGAACAGATAGGGAGATAGATTTTGGAAAGGTGTAATAATCACAGGTTTGTCGTGGTGGGAGATTTTAATTTCCCAAATATTGATTGGCATCTCCCTAGAGTGAGGGGATTAGATGGGGTGGAGTTTGTTAGGTGTGTTGAAGAAGGTTTCTTGACACAATATGTAGATAAGCCTACAAGAGGAGAGGCTGTACTTGATCTGGTATTGGGAAATGAACCTGGTCAGGTGTCAGGTCTCTCAGTGGGAGAGCATTTTGGAGATAGTGATCACAATTCTATCTCCTTTACCATAGCATTGGAGGGGGATAGGAACAGACACGTTAAGAAGGCGTTTAATTGGATTAAGGGGTAATATGAGGCTATCAGGCATGAACTTGGAAGCATAAATTGGAAACAGATGTTCTCAGGGAAACGTACGGAAGAAATGTGGTAAAGGTTCAGAGGATATTTGGGGTTCTGCATAGGTATGTTCCAATGAGAAAGGGAAAGAACAGTAGGGGAGGGTACAGGAACAGTGGTGTACAAAGGCTGTTGTAAATCTAATCAAGAAGAAAAGAAGACCTTACGAAAGGTTCAAAAAGCTAGGTAATAATAGAGGTCTAGGAGATTATAAGGCTAGCAGGAAGGAGCTTAAGAAAACCCTAAGGCATTGTGCAAGTATGTTAAGTGCAAGAGGATAAGATGTGAGAGAATAGGACCAATCAAGTGTGACAGTGGAAAAGTGTGTATGGAACCGGAGGAGATAGCAGAGGTACTTAATGAATACTTTGCTTCAGTATTCACTACGGAGAAGGATCTTGGTGATTGTAGGGATGACTTACAGCAGACTGAAAAGCTTGAGCATGTAGATATTAAGGAAGAGGATGTGCTGGAGCTTTTAGAAAGCATCAAGTTGGATAAATCACTGGGACCAGATGAGTTGTAGCCCCAGGCTGCTGTGGGAGGCGAGTGAGGAGATTGCTGAGCCTCTGGCAATGATCTTTGCATCATCAATGAGGACAGGAGAGGTTCTGGAGGGTTGGAGGGTTGCGAATGTTGCTTCCTTATTCAAGAAAGGGTGTAGAGTTAGCCCAGGAAATTATAGACCAGTGAGTCTTACTTCAGTGGTTGGTAAGTTGATGGAGACGATCGTGAGAGGCAGGATTTAGGAACATTTGGAGAGGCATAATCTGATTAGGGATAGTCAGCGTGGCTTTGTCAAAGGCAGGTCGTGCCTTACAAGTCAGTTTGAATTTTTTGAGGATGTGACTAAACGCATTGATGAAGGTAGAGCAGTAGATGTAGTTGTATATGGATTTTAGCAAGGCATTTGACAAGGTACCCCATGCAAGGCTTATTGAGAAAGTAAGGAGGCATGGGATCCAAGGGGACATTGCTTTGTGGATCCAGACCTGTCTTGCCCACAGAAGGCAATGAGTGGTTGTAGATGGGTCATATTCTGCATGGAGGTCGGTGACCAGTGCTATGCCTCAGGGATCTGTTCTGGGACCCCTACTCTTTGTGATTTTTATAAATGACCTGGATGAGGAAGTGGAGGGATGGATGGGTTAGTAAATTTGCTGATGACACAAATGTTGGGGATGTTGTGGATAGTGTGGAGGGCTGTCAGAGGTTACAGTGGGACATTGATAGGATGCAAAACTGGGCTGAGAAGTGGCAGATGGAGTTCAACCCAGATAAGTGTGAGGTGGTTCATTTTGGTAGGTCAAATATGATGGCAGAATATAGTATTAATGGTAAGACTCTTGGCAGTGTGGAAGATCAGAGGGATCTTGGGGTCAGAGTCCATAGGACACTCAAAGCTGCTGCGCAGGTTGACTCTGTGGTTAAGAAGGCATACGGTGCATTGGCCTTCATCAATCGTGGGATTGAGTTTAAGAGCCGAATGGTAATGTTGCAGCTGTATAGGACCCTAGTCAGACTCCACTTGGAGTACTGTGCTCAGTTCTGGTTGCCTCACTACAGGAAGGATATGGAAACCATAGAAAGAGTGCAGAGGAGATTTCCGAGGATGTTGCCTGGTTTGGGAAGAATGCCTTTTGAGAATAGGTTGAATGAACTCAGCCTTTTTTCTTTGGAGTGACGAAGGATGAGAGGTGACCTGATAGAGCTGTACAAGATGATGAGGGGCATCGATCATGTGGATAGTCAGAGGCTTTTTCCCAGGGCTGAAATGTCTAGCATGAGAGGGCATAGTTTTAAGGTGCTTGGAAGTAGGTACAGAGAAGATATCAGGGGTAAGATTTTTACGCAGAGAGTGTTGAAAGCGTGGAATGGGCTGCTGGCGATGATGGTGGAGTTGGAAATGATAGGGTCTTTTAAGACACAAAATCCTGATGAAGGGTCTCGGCCCGAAACGTTGACTGCTCGTTTCCATGCATTCTGCCTGACCTGCTGAGTTTCTCCAGCGTGTTGTACGTGTTGATTTGACCACAGCATCTGCAGTGTATTTTGTGTTTAGGGTCTTCTAAGAGACTCCTGGATAGGTACATGGAGCTTAGAAAAATAGAGTGCTTTGTGGGCTGAAGGGCCTGTATTGTGCGATGTGAAAAACCTTGTGGCATAATCAAGATCTTTATTAACAATTCAATGTTGAAATAATCTGATGATCATTATCTACTTTGTATATGAAGTGTAGCAGTGAACAGTGAAGTACCACAGGATAAGCTACACAGCATTAACCACTTGACACCACATCATTGAGTTCTCTACATTCTTTGTTAAACGTCATTGATAATCTCCTACAAATGTAAATCGACAGCTTTGAAAATTGTAATTCGGGGGACAATTTATGACAGCTTTGAAAATAGTGATTCGACCACAATCTGTGGGAATTGGTGATGATATCTCTTCCTCATTGACGATCAACACTGGCGCATCTTCCACTGCTCTGCTCACTCTATACCCTTGACCTTTGGGGCTTTGTTTAGTTCGAATACCATAAATTTGCTCATGACACGACTATTGTCGGTAGAATTTCAGATGGAAATGAGAGCGCTTACAGGAGCGAGATATACTAGTTATTTGAGTGTTGTTGCAGCAACAACCTTGTACTCAATGTCAGCAAGAGCAAAGAGCTGATTCTGGACTTCAGGAACGGTGAGACGAGGGATCAAGAACCAATTCTCATGGAAGGACCAGAAGTGGATAGAGTGAGCAATTTCAAGTTCCTGCATGTCAAGAACTTTGATGATCTAACCTGGGCCCAGCATACTAATGCAGCTATAAAGAAGGCAAGACAACATCTGTATTTCATTCAGAGTTTGAAGAGATTTGATTTGTCAGCAAAAACACTTGAAAACTTCTATAGATATCCATGGAGAGAATTCTGATAGGCTGCATCATTATCTGGAATGGGGGTGGGGTGGTGGGAGGGTGCTACTACACAGGATTGAAAGAAGCTACAGAAAGTTATAAAATTAGTCAGCTCTATCTTGGATACCAGCCTCCATAATATCCAAGACATTTTCAAGGAGCAGTGCCTCAGAAAGGTGACATCCATTATTAAAGACCCCCCCCCCCCCCCAAATCACCCAGGACATGCCCTCTTCTCATTGTTACTGACTGGAAGGAGGTACAGAAGCCTGAAGGCACATATTCAGTGATTCAGGAACAGCTTCTTCCCTTCTACCATACAATTCCTAAATGGACATTGAACCCATGAACACTACCTCATTTTTTAAAAAGTATATATTACTTATGTTTTTGTACTACTTTAAATCTTTTATTTATATATAATATATATATTAGTGTAATTGATTTATTTTTTCATTCTATATTATATATTACACTGCTGCTGCTAAGTTAACAGATTTCACACACATGCTGGTGATAATGAACCTGAGCAACACAGAGAAAATGTTGAGGAACTCAGCAGGCCAGGCAGCATCTAGGAAAAGAGTACAGTCGACGTTTCAGGCTGAAACCCTTAGGCAGGACTGGACAAAACTGAGGAGTAGATTTAAAAGATGGGGGGAGGAGAGAGAGAATCAAGGTGATAGGTGAAACCTGGAGGGGGAAGCATGAAGCAAAGAGCTGGGAAGTTCACTGGTGAAAGAGACAGAAGGCCATGGAAGAAAGAAAAGGTGGGGGGGGGCACCAGAGGGAGGCGATGGGCAGGCAAGGAGGTAGGTGAGAGTAAGAAAAAGGGATGGGAAATGGTGAAGTGGGGGTGGGGGGGGCATTATCAAAAGTTTGAGAAATCGATGTTCATGCCATCAGGTTGGAGGCTACCCAAACAGAATATAAGGTATTGTTCCTCCATCTGGAGTGTAGCCTCATCACGATAATGGAGGAGGCTATGGATAGACATATCAGATAGGAATGGTAAGTGGAATTAAAATGGGTGGCCACTGGGAGATCCCGCTTTTTTCTGGCAGATGGATTGTAGGTGACTGGCGAAGCTGTCTCCCAGTCTATGACAGATCTCACCAATATACAGAAGGCCACACTGGGGGCACTGATCACATTATATGAACCCAACAGACTCACAGGTCTTCAACTGGAAGGACTGTTTAGGGCCCTGAGTGGTAGTGAGGGAGGAGGTATAGAGGCAGGTGTAGCACTTGTTCCACTTGCAAGAATGAGTACCAGGAGGGATGAATGAACAAGAGAGCCCTGTGGAAAGCAGAAAGTGGGGGGGAGGGAATGTTGTGCTTGGTGGTGGGATCTTGTTGGAGTGGCAGAAGTTTTGGAGAATTGTGTTGGACATAGATGCTGGTGGGATGATAGGGTGATGGGAGCATGGGATAAGAGCAGACGTGCATGAAGTGGGAGAGACGTGGTGCCTGTTGGGGTCACATTCTGTGTTCAGTGCTCCCGGTGTGGTCTCCTGTGCATTGGTGAGACCCGACGTGGATTGGGAGACAGCTTCACCGAAGAAGCGGGATCTCCCAATGGCCATCCATTTTAATTCCACTTCCCATTCCCATTCCGATATGTCCATCTATGGCCTCCTCCACTGTTGTGGTGAGGCCACACTTAGGTTGGAGGAACAACGTATTATATTCTGTTTGGGCAGTCTTCAACCTGATGGCATGAACATCAATTTCTCAAATTTCCGGTAATGTCTGCACCACCCCTGTTCACCATTTCCCATCCCCTTTTCCCTCTCTCATTTTACCTCCTTGCCCACCCATCGCCTCCCCCCCCCCCCCCACACACCCTTTTCTTTCTTCCATGGCTTTTGGTCTCTTTCACCAACCAACATCCCAGTCCTTCACTTCATCCTTCCTCCTCCAGGCTTCACCTGTTACCTTGTGTTTCTCCCTCCTCTCCCCCCTCCTTTTAAATCTACTCCTCAGCTTGCTTTTCTCCAGTCCTGCCGAAGGGTTTCGGCCCAAAACGTCAACTACTCTTTTCCTTGATGCTGCCTGGCCTGTTGTGTTCCTCCAGCATTTTGTGTATGTTGCTCGGATTTCTGGCATCGGCAGTTCATCTTGCTTGTGATAATAAACCTGATTACAATTCTGATATTAAACTTATTCTGATAGTTAAAAGTTAAAAGTAGTGAGATAATTCCAGAATCAGATTTAATATCACCGGCATATGTCGAGAAATTTGTTAACTTTGTGGCAGCAGTACAATGCAATGCATAATAATAGAGGGAAAAAAATTGTAGTCAGCTCTGGATCACTTCATATGTCTATTATTATGGTGCCAGATTCAATGTGTGTTGGTACTGGTCCTACTGTGATCATGATTGTATTTATTTGTGAAGAAGCAGTGTTTGGATTAACACTTTGGAGCACATACTGAGTTTGTTTGTACATGTTAATTCACTCTTATTAATACTTATCACACCCCCTCTTGCAGAATAGCGATTCAGTTCTTGCGAACCCCACCTCCCCATCCCTCATTTTGACTTTATTGGCTGATCTGCTTTGAATTGTGCCTTTTTATGTTTTGCAGTTTAATTAGTGCAAAATACTGTGTATGTGAATCTCAAGATGATTTGTAACAGAGCCAGATTAACTGGTTTACATTGCATTCTAGGTTTGTGTATGACTCTTTTCTGTTAGAGTATCCCCTCCCTCACTTTTTTTTAAATTGCGATGTAGCGAGGAACAGGCCTTACAAGCCATGCTGCACAGGACCCCCCCCCCCGATTTCATCCTAACCCATTTACAATGGCCAATTAACCTGCCAACCGGTACGTTTTTGGACTGTGGGAGAAAGCCCAGAAGAAACCCATGCGGTCACAGGGAGAACATACAAACCCCTTACAGGCAGCAGCAGGAATTGAACCTAATTCGCCTGTACTGAAAAGTGTAGTGCTGACCACTATGCTACCATGCCACCCTGTACCCACTCCCTTTCCCGTGTAAACTGCAAATCCAAGTAAGTTCAAAGCTCGAAGTAAATTTATTTTCAAAAAAAGCATAACTAACTGAAAAGGCTGAGATGGTGACACACTCAGATACAGCAGCTTTGCAAGGTCAGCCAAAGGCACTATTTTTTAAAAATGTTTATTTGATTGCAAGACCCTGTTGGACATTAAGAACTGAAATGACAGCAGATCTACTAAATCAGTGAGCTGCTCGTTGGCAAAGAAACTGAAGGAGTTGGACTTAAGACAATGAGACATAGGAGCAGAATTTGGCCATTTAGCACAACAAGTCTACTCCACCATTCAATGATGACTGATTCTTCTTTTCCCTACTCAGCTCCACTCCCCGGCCTTTTCCCCGTAGCCTTTGAATCTGGTCTTTCAACACCCTATCAGTCTCCACTTTAAATACACCCAATGATCTGGCCTCCACATCTGCCTATGTAACAGACAAAACCCTGTCTAGTTCTTTAAACATTCGATAGGTTTCAATGAGATCCTCTGCATTCTTCTAAAATCCAGTGAGTACAGGTCCAAAGCTACCAAAAGCTCCTCGTATCTTAACCCCTTCATTCCCGGAATCATCCTCATGAACCTCCTCTGGACTCTCTGGAAAACATATCCTTTCTGAGAGATGGGGCCCAACACTATTGACAATACTCCAAGTGCGGCATGACTAGTGTCTTATAAAGTCTCAGCATGATCTCCTTGCTTTTATATTCTATTCCCCTTGAAATAAATGCTAACATTGCATTTGCCGCCTTTACCACAGACTCAACCTGTAAATTAACCTTCTGGGAGTCTTGCACGAGGACTCCTAAGTCCCTCTGCACCTCTGATGTTTGAGCTTTCTCCCCATTTAAAAAATAGTCTGCACTATTGTTCCTTTTACCAAAATGCATTATACATTTCCCAACACTGTATTCCATCTGCCACTTTTTTTGTCCATTCTTCCAACTTGTCTGAGTCCTGCTGCAATCACATTGCTTCCTCAGCACTACCTACCCCTCCACCTATCTTTGTATCATCCACAAACTTTGCCACAAAGCCATCAATTGCATGAAACAAATCACTGACAATGTGAAAAGTAGCGGTCCCAATACTGGCCCATGAGGAACACCACTTGTCATCGGCAGCCAACCAGAAAATGCCCACTTTATTCCTGCGCGCTGTCTCCTGCCTGTCAGCTATTCTGCTATCCATGCCCGTATCTTTCCTGTAATGTCATGGGATTTTATCTTGTTAAGTAGCCTTATGTATGGCACCTTATCAGTCACCTTCTGAAAATCCAAGTAAATGACATCCACTGCCTCTCTTCTGCCCACTGTGCTTCTTACTTCCTCAAAAAGCTCTAACAGATTGTCAGGGAAAATTTTCCTTTACAGAAACCATGCTGACTTTGACTTATTTTATCATTAGTCTCCAATTACCCTGAAACCTCATCTTTAATAATAGACTCCAACACTTTCCCAGGTGCTGAGGTTAGGCTAACTGGCCTATAATTTCTTTTCTTTGTCTTCCTCCCTTCTTAAAGTGTGGAGTGACATTTGCGATGTTCCGGTCCTCCAGAACCATGCCAGAATCAAGTGATTCTTGAAGGATCATGGTCAAGGCATCTGATATCTCTTCAGCAACCTCTCTCAGGACTCTGGAATGTAGTCCATCTGGTCCAGATGACTTACCCACCTTAAGACCTTTGAGTTTGCCTAGCACTTCTTCCTTTGTAATAGCAATGGCACTCACTCCTGCTCCCTGACACTCACAGACCTCTGGCACACTGCTAGTGTCTTCCACAGTGAAGACGAATGCAAAGTACCCATTAAGTTCATCTGCCATTTCTTTGTCCCCCATTACTACCTCACCAGCATCATTTTCCATTGGTCCAATATCATCTCCCTTTTACTCTATATAACTGAAAAACATCTAGTATCCTGCTTTGTACTATTGGCTAGTTTGCCCTCATATTTCATCTTTTCCCTACTTATAGCTTTTTCAGTTGCCTTTCATTGGATTTTAAAAGCTTCCCAATCATCCAACTTCCCCACTCACTTCTGCCTTAATTCCTTTTATTCCATTGTGATACTGATACATGTGACTTGTGCTTCTCCCTCTCAAATTGCAGCATGAATTCAGTAATATTGTGATCGCTGTCTCTTCAGGGTTCCTTTACATTGAGCTCCCTAATAAGATCTGGGTTATTTCACAACACCCAATCTAAGACAGCCTTTCCCTGAGTAGTCTCAAATCACAAGCTGCTCTAAAAAGCCATCTCGTAGCCATTCAACAAATTCCCCCTCTTGTGATCCGACACCAGCCTGACTTTCCCAATCCCCTTGCATGTTGATGTCCCGCATTACATCACCCTTATTACATGTCTTTTCCAGCCCCCTTTGCAATCTCAATCCCACACTTTGGCTACCATTTGGAGGCCTGTATGATTCCCATAGTGGATATTTTACCCTTGCAGCTTTTTAACTCCATCCACAAAGATTCAACATTCTCTGACCCTATCCTTTCGATGCAAAGTTTATCCTTTGATATTAAACTCCCAACTATGGCCGTATTTCAGCCACAACTTAGTGATGCCCACAACGTCATTCCAACCAATCTCTAATTGAGCCACGAGTTTGTCCACCTTATTCCAAATACTATGAGCATTTAATTACAGCACCTTCAATCCTGCATTCTTTACCCTTTTGAGTTTTGCGTCTGTGGTATAATTTAACTCTTTGCTCTGTCTGCATTTGTATCCAGTCATTGGTTTGGCCTTCCTTACATTCATGTTACACCCATCATCTACTTGTAAACCTGTTGGCTCATCCTCAGCTCTATCATCCTGGTTCCCGTCCCCCTGACATATTAGTTTAAACCACTCCCAGCAACTCTAGTAAATCTGCCTGTAAAAATATTGGTCCCTCTCTGATTCTCTTTTGTACAGGTCCCAGAAGAAGTCCCAATTATCCAGGAATCTGAATCCCTGCCCCGTGCTCCAATTCTTCAGCCACTCATTTATCTGCCACCTTATTCTATTCCTATCCTCACTGTCATGTGGCACAGGCAGCAATCTGGATATTACTGCCTTTGAGGTCCTGCTTCTCAGCTTCCTTCCTAACTCCCTGTATTCTGTTTTCAGGACCTTCTCCCGTTTTCTACCACTGTCATTGGTACAGACATGTACCACCACTTCTGGCTGCTCACCCTCCCTTTACAGGATATTGTGGACTTGTCCAGAAATATCATGGACTCTGGCACCTGGGAAGCAAACTGAAGAGGATGGTGGCAGAATGGGGGACTCTATAAGTCAGGGGGACAGGTGTGCTTTTCACGTCCATAGAATCGCCTATCTGTCCCCCTGACTATAGAGTCCCCTATTCTGCTGCCATCCTCTTCATCCCCTACGGTTCTGAGCAACAGGGCCAGACTCAGTGCCAGCGGCATGGCTGCTGATGTTTTCCCCAGATAGGTCCCCCCCTCCCCCCACAGTACTCAGAACAGAGTAATTGTTATTGAGGGGTATGGCCACAGGGGTGCTCTCTGATGTTCTTTCTTCCCTCTCCTGACAGTCACACATTTAACCATCTCCTGTAGCCTTGGGGTGACTACCTGTCTGTTGTAGCTCCTGTCTATAACGGCTTCACTTTCCCTAACAAGTCAAAGGTCATCGAGCTGCAGCTGTAGTTCCCCAACGTGGTCTCTAAGGAGCTGTATCTCGATGCAACTGGTGTACATGTGGCCATCGGAGAGGCTAGGAGTCTCCTGGAAATCCCACATCTGACACCCAGAACAGAACACTGCAGACACGTCCGCTATTCTTTCTAGAGTTAAATAAGGAATGAGCCTATCTACTTGACTTGCCTCTGCCTGTTCTCGACGAAGCCTTGTTGAGCCCAAAGCCTTATTCTGACTCAAGACTATTCCGACAATGACCGCTCTGCTAGGCAATACTTCTCTTTTAAAGAGACTGGGTTTTTAAAAATCTTTGCCGGACCTGTGCGGGAACGCTTCTGTTGCAACTTGGCGCAGACCTTGATGCTGCCTGCGACAGAAAGACGTTGGTGCACAAAGGAGTGTGCAGTCTCAACAGCAAGTCGCTTTTCTTGTGATTGGTGGTGTGGAATGTTGCAAGTCTCAATTCACTGGTTTATTAGTGAACGGCTGGAAAACTGCAGGCCGCAGTCAGACAGAGGACTAGCTGCAATGTTGCCTTTTAGAGGCTGACCGAGGCAGGTGTCGGAGTCAGGTGCTTCACCGGACTGTCGGAGGCAGTGTTGCTGGAGTCGGTGCTGCATCTCCTCCATCCTCACCCTGTGTTTGCTTGGCTGAAGATGAGCATGTTGTGTTCGACTGCAGACTACTGCAACATTCATAGTCTCAGGGATCGGACTTTACTGCTGTCTTGTGTTTGCTATATGTGCCTTGTGCTGTGTATGATTGTTTGTACTGTGGTTTGTACCTTGGCCCTGGAGTAACGCTGTTTCGTTTGGCTGTATTTGTGGGTATTCATGTATGGTTGAATGACAATGAAACTTGAACTGCTACCCTGAGATTCATTATCTTGCAGGATTCACAGTAGGACAAAAACACAATACAATCAATAAAAAAACTACACACAAAGACTAACAAGCAACCAATGTGCAAAAGAAGACAAATTGTTCAAGTATATTAAAAATAAATAAATACTGAGAACATGAGTTGTAGAGTCCTTGAAAGTGAGTCCATACATTGTGGACTAAGGTGAGTAAAGTTATCAATGCTGGTTCAGGGAACCGATGGTTGGAAGGTAATAACCGTTTCTGAACTTGGTGATGTGGGACCTAAGGTTCCTGTACCTCCTTCCCAATGTTATTAGCAAGAAGGGAGTCTGGCCTGATTAGTGGGGATCCTAGATGGATTCTCCTTTCTTGTGGCAGCACTCCTTGTAAATGTACTCAATGGTGGGGTGGGCTTTTTTGTGATGAACTGGGCTGTATCACCACTTTCTGTAGCCTTTTCTAATCTTGGGTATTGGTGTTTCTATAACAGAGTGTGATACAACCAGTTAGGATACTACTGATCAGTATACTGTATGTATCTGTACAGTATGATCAGAATTACGTATTTATTTATGGAGAATCAGCACGGAAATGGCCTGGGTTGCTGGTAGTGTAAAGCGTTGTGCTAGCCACTACACTACTATGCCATTGAGTACTCTCTAACCGCAGATTTCCATTTCACTCCCTCTCTTTCATCTGTCTATCATCCCTCACCTATCCGCCACCAACATTTGGTCCACTCCTCTCCCACCATTATTTTTATATTGGCTACCTGCCCTCCTATCAAGCTGAAAGGTCTCAACCCAAAACCTGACTGTCTTATCATCCATCAATGCTGCCTGACCTTGCTGAGTTTATCCAGCATTTTGTGTGTTGCACCAGACTGCAGCAACTGCAGTTTCCTGTAGCTTCATTATTTCTCACTGGCCACAGGTAGCAGGTCGGAACAAGGCCCAAATATAAGATAGAGGAGGAAAAGAAAGTTGCATTTCTTTTGACATTTCACATCCCTTTCTATTCCAAAACACTTCCCAGGGAGTGAATCACTTTTCAATGTTGTTTCTCTTTGCTGCAATGTGACAAGCAATAGCCCGCCTTTGCCCTGCAAAATTCCATAGCCTGGTGGTGATGACCTTTGAGGAACAGATATCAACTCTGCCCTGTGAAATCATGGTACAGCATGCTGTAAATCTACCTTGACCTTTGGATTAAGCCAGTGGTGCCCAACCATGGATCAATACCATTAAGCAGGGGTCCATGAACACCAGGTAGGGAACCCCTGGATTAAAGTCTAATCTGAAAGACACTGCTTCATGCAAGCAGCAGCATTCCATCAGTTTTGAGATGAGTAGCATCGGGAAAGATGTTGCACCTTGAATTCACTTGCGTGCCTCCTGTCAAGAATAACTCAAAAACAAGAGCTTTATACCTCAACCAATCGAATGAATTTTCCATTGTTTGTACTCTCACCACAGAATCTAGAAAGTAATGAGGTTCTGGCTGAGACAAACACGAAGCAGGCACAAGAATTTTTAGAAATGTTGTTCTCTTCTGATAACTCCATAAACAAACATATCAAAATAGATGCCATCTATGAACCCCTTAGAGCCAAAGAAATGTGAGCTAATAGAATTCAAAGGTTAAATTGTCAAGGATGACAGACCCACCAAAGCTGGAAATGTATTCAGATCAATGAGCAACATATGGGGATCAACCAAGTATAACGTCCACACCAAGGTGAAGTTGTACCGGAGCTGTGTTCTGTCCACACTCTTGTACGGGTCAGAATGCTGGTGCATGACAGAGTGTGACCTTGCCAAGCTGTTGTCATTCCACACCATGAGCCGCCGGAAGATCCTCCATATATTCTAGTCAAGAAAATTCTCCAGCCACCTGCTGCTCCTTCAGTGTCTCCAAGAGGACATGGCCACAATCATCATGAGGAAACGTTGGAGATGGATTGGGCAAGGCAAGTGATAAGAAGAGAGGCCAATTCCATCGTCAAGACAGCACTTCATTGAACCCCTGAAGGGTGGAGGAAATAGTGGAGACAAAGACAACTTGGTGCCATACCATAGAGGCAGAAATGAGGACCCTGAACTACACTTGGGGCACAATAGAGTAGATGGCCAAGGGCAGACAGAGATGGAGGATCTTCATAGATGTCCTAAACACCCAGTGGCATAAAAGGCATTTGATGATGATGATCTTATGGTCTTATGGATTCTATAAGATGTAATGAGTAATGCTAACATTGCCCTTGGAAATATTGGCTTAGAGGTATAATAATTAAGGAATGTGTGCCTCAGGTGAGATTTATTAAATTGAGTATAAATTTATTTTCAAACATATCTTTCACTAATCCAAAACTCTGCTACCCTGATCTTGTTATCCTTACTTAATCTCCACCCTGCACCGATGACTCCTTCTCCCATCTTCAACACTCCTTCTCTTCCTGGACACCCTGCCCCAGTCTTCTGCCTGCTTTGGACCTTTTCATTGCCAATTGCCAACAGGACATCAACTGTCTCAATTTCAACCCTCCTCTCTTCAGTTCCAACCTCACTACTTCGGAACGCTCTGCTCTCCACTCCCTCCGCATCAGTCCTAACCCCCATCATCAAACCTGCAGATAAAGGGGGTGCTGTAGCAGTCTGGTGTACTGACCTCTACCTTGCTGAGGTCCAGTGACAACTCTCAGACACCTCATCTGACCCCTCAAACATGACCCCACTAAGGAGTGCCAGGCCATTGTCTACCACACCAGCACCAACCTTATTAACTCTGGGGATCTCCCATCCACTGCCACCAACCTCATAGTTTCTGCACCCCGCATCTCCCGTTTCTACCTCCTACCCAAGATCCACAAACCTGCCTGTCCAGGTAGACCCATTGTCTCAGCTTGTTCCTGCCCCACTGAACTCATATCTGCATACCCCAACTCTGTTTTATTCCCCCTACTTCAGTCCCTTTCTACCTACTTCTGTGGCACTTCACATGCTCTATATCTTTTCAATGATTTCAAATTCCTTGGCCCCCATCATCTTGTTTTTAACTATGGATGTACACATCCCTGTACACATTCATCCCTCAACAGGAAGGCCTCAACCCTCGTCAGTTTTTTTCTGGACATCCGACCTAACCAATTCCCCTCCACCACCACTCTCCTCCATCTAGTGGAACTTGTCCTCACTCTTAGTAATTTCTCCTTTGTCACCTCCCACTTCCTCAAACAAAAGGTGTAGCCATGGGCATTCACATGGTTCCCAGCTATGCCTGCCTTTTTGTCAGCAATGTGGAACAGTCTATTTTCCAAACCTACACTAGTGGCTGCCCCAACTTTTCTTATGCTACATTGACGACTGCATTGATGCTGCTTCCTGCTCATCAAATTCATCCACTTTGCCTCCAACTACCACCCTGCCCTCAAATTTACCTGGTCCATTTCCTCGATTTCCAACACTTCCCTTTTTCAATCTCTCTGTCTCTATCTCTGGAGACAGCTTATCTACTAATGTCTGTTATAAACCCATGGACTCCCACAGCTACCTGACTGAATCTCTTCCCACCCTGTTTACTTGTAAAAACACCCCCCCCCCTTCTCTCAATTCCTCCACATTTGCTCTCAGAATGAGGCTTTTAATTCCAGAAAGAAGATGTCCACCTCCTTCAAAGAAAGGGGCTTCCCTTCCTCCACCATCAATGCCTCTCTCATGTGCATCTCTTCCATTTCACGCATGTCTGCTCGCCACCCTAACAGGGATATGCTTCCTCTTGTCCTTACCTACCACCCCACCAGCCTCTGCGTCCAGCACGTAATTCTCCACAACATCTGCCATCTCCAACGGTATTCCACCACCAAGGACCTTTCCCTCTCCCCCCCCCCCCCCCCCCACTATCTGCTTTTCGTAGGGATCGCTCCCTATGCAACTCCGTTGTCCATTCATCTCTCCTGCTGGCACTTAACCTTGCAAGCAGAACAAGTGCTACACCTACCCTTACACCTCCAACCTCACTACCATTCAGGACCAGTGAGGCCAACTTTAGTCCTATTACATTGACCAGCTTCCATTCTGTGGGCAACATTCTATGCTGTGTTGTCTTTTAGGGTCATATATTGAGTTGGTGCTCCCGGTGTGGCCTTCTGTATATTGGTGAGATCCAGTGTATATTGGGAGACCACTTTGCCGGGCACCTACACTCTGTCTACCAGAAAAAGCGGGATCTCTCAGTGGCTGCCCATTTTAATTCCACTTCCCATTCCTATTCCAATAAGTTTATCCATGACCTTCTCTACTGTCTCGATAAGGCCTCACTCAGGTTGGAGGAACAACACCTTATATTCTGTCTGGGTAGCCTCCAAAATAATGGACCCCCCCCCCCCCCCACCATTCCACATCCCTTTTTCCCCCTCTCACCTTATCTCCTTGCCTGCCCATTGCCTTCCTCTGGTGCTCCTCCCCTCATTTCTTTCTTCTATGGCATTCTGTCCTCACCTATTAGATTCCCCCTTCTCCAGCCCAGTATCTCTTTCACCAATCAACTTTCCATCTCTTTATTTCACCCCTCTCCCTCCTGGTTTCACCTATCAGCTGGGGTTTCTCCTTTCCCTCCATCCACCTTTTAACTCTACTCCTCATTTTTTTCTTCAGTTGTGCTGGAGGGTCAGCCAGAAATGTTGACTGTACTCTTTTTCATTCCTCCAGCATTTTGTGCTTCATTAAATGTACACAGCTTCTGTGAGCAAGTCAAAAGAAAAGAGAAGTCTAACTGTTCCAAGTCCCACATTCAGTATTAATACTTAATGCCTGTTACACCACTGGTGTATAGGGCAGCATCTGGTGGTGTTCAGGGCTTCCTTCATCATGTCAGTAGTTTCCTCTCTGTATTCACTACTGTCAGTCACACAAGTCCAGGATGGAGACTCAGGAAAACTGTCGCACTCAGATGTAGAAGGATTCTTCACTGCTGTTTCAGTAACAATTTTGTTTTACCAGTCAGGGTTGTTAGCTCTGAACTGAACTGCCTGAACCTGGACAACCAGTGGACCACTCTTAGTCTGGCCTGTACTCTTTGACCTCTTTGACAGGTAATCTTACCAAGAGCCAAAGCATAAAGCCAACATAGCTCTCTGGGTCATTGAGGCACATAAGCCTCCAAACCCAGTGACAAGGAGGTCCTCTAGGAGGATTCAATGTTAATACCTCTGCACAATTCTTTGATAGTTCCTGTTCATTTGGTTATGTGGATCCAGTAAGAATGCTGCCCACTGAACCAATGGCTGATGCTATGAATGATTGATATTCGTTTAGACACAGAAATGAACATGAGGGATGTGCATCATATGCAGACAGTGGGTTGGGCCATCAGTTAATAGGGCAGCCGCTTATTTCGGCCAACTCTTAAAGACCAAAAACTAATCGGGAAAGTAGCCAGAAATTCCTTCATTTATTTGGACGCTATGCTGCTAATTGGGGCAGGAGACTGTTGCCAAACAATTATTAGCTAGCTTCAGATGTGTGTGCTTGTGTGACCAATAGACTTGCACCATACTTAGAAAGGACAGTTTTTAAATAGTGTCAGTTTTGTATGTTTGTATTCAAAAAGCAGTGATATTTTCACTGCTAGTTGGTGAGAAATAAGCAGTAAGACAATTCAGAACTGTTTTGCTCACTGTTGTTTCAAGCAGTCAGGCTTGCAGATGCCAGAAACGGCTGGGCATGAAAATAAAACTTCACTACCTCAAGTTAAGAACTACGAAAAAATTTGAAGGTATAAGTTGGAATATACGTGGTTGGAATCATTCTATCAAATGAAAAAAGACTTTTAAAATTATTAATTGATTCCAACCTGATATAATTTTTGCTCAGGAGACACATATCAAAGCAGGAGATCAAAATCGGTTTTTTAGATGGTAGAATGGCCTGCAGTTCCATGCTACTTCACAAAGTAAAACTAAGGGTGTATCTATCTTTATTAAATCTAACATATTTACTCAAGAGGATATTGAATCAGACTCTAATGGTAGATTTTTAATTGTTAAAGGAGTGATTTGTAATAGAAAGGTTGTTTTAGTTAATTTGTATGGTCCCAATTTAGATGATCCTTTTTTTAAAAAAAGGATTTGCTTTATTGCCAGATTTAAATATGTTAATAATGGGTGGGGATTTCAACTGTTGTTTAAATCCTATGATTGATAAGAGTTCAACTAATCAGAGACTTCCAAACTGCTCTGCATCAGTTATCAACTCCTTTTTGATCGAATTATGGAGACATTTACACCCTGATAATAGAGAATATTCCTTCTTTTCACATGTCTACAAAAAATATTCAAGGATTGATTATATTATAATTGATCCCCGCCTTTTGCCTAATGTTAAAAACTGTGAATATGACGCTATTGCTATATCTGATCATGCGCCTTGAGTTTGTCCTTTGAATTTGACAATGTCATTTTTGTCCGTCCACCATGATGCATGTCTCAGACTTTATTGCAAAACTCTGATTTTATCAGTTTTTATCTTGAATGTTAAAATGAAAATGAAGATTTGGAGGATGCAATCGATGGCATTTTATGAAGGCAGTCCAAAGGTAGTCTGATTTTGTTCATTTACAGTCAAGAGAACATGGGAGCGGCATTTATAGTCAATCAGAAGGATGAGGCAGTTTTATAGTACTGCAGTAGTATTAATTGTGTTCTAATTTATTTTGTATTTCATTTAAATACATAATTTGTTACCCAGTTAAGTGGTAGTTTGTCTCTTTATAACTTTTAAGTATTTCCATGAAACTTCAGCTAATTGGGACAATCACTTAATTAGGCAAAATGTACTGATCCCGATGTGTCCCAATTCACCAGAATCTACTGTGTTTCATGGGCTGAAAGGCCTGCTCCTGTGCTGTACTGTTCAATTTGAAGGCACATTGCTTTAAGTATTCATAAAATATATGGTGGAAGTACTCAGCAGATCGGGTAGATGCTGCCTGACTGCTGAGTTTTACATCTGATTTACAGGACCTACCCCATTTTTAAACATGCTGCAGATACTGGAAATAAATGCTGGAGGAATGTGGCAAGTCAGGCATCTAGAGAGGAATAAACAGTCGATGTTCTGGCCTGGGACCCTTCATTAGGACTCTCTCTGAGTTTCCAGTCATTAAGTTGTAAAAGCAGAGCAAAACAGTTCAGGGTCTCATTTCCAAAAAGCAAAATCAAATGCCGGGAAGTCCTGCCTTTTACAAAGTTATCAAAATATTGAGAGAATTGTAACATGACAGAACCGAAATCATGCTGAGAGACAAAACAAAGATTTACAATCTTGCATCTCGGGTTGATTGAATGGCTGCCCTCTTTTGTAATAGTATTTTTTAATGGTGGGTTGAGAAAGTTGATGGGGTTGTGGTTTGAGGTAATACATCATTGAACTCCTCTGGATTCATATAACCAAATGGAAAAGAACCTACCAAAGAAATGTGCAGAGGTATTGACATTCAATTGGGGACTTATAACTGAAACCATCTATTTTGGACTTTTCTTCCCCTTCAAACTTGCTGACAGGAGCTGCTTGTATTTAATGTCATTCAAGTTTCATGCCATTTGCCAGTGATAATAAACCTCATTCTGATACCTTATTATGTGCCATGTCATATGACGTAGGTGATCGTAGTCCCATGACCATGATTATTCCTGGCAAATTTGTCTACAAAAATGATTTGCCATTGCCTTCTTCTGAGCAGTGTCTTTGCAGGACGAGTAATCCCAGCCTTTATCAATACTCTTTAGAGATCCAGTAGGGGAACAGGGTTTGGCCTTTTGAAATTGTTCCTCTTCATTAGTGTCTTAATTCTATGATGCCATACTTACAGTTGAGAGAGTATTAGGTTGGTTGAGGTATAGACCCTCTGCATTTAGATTTTGTAAAACTAACCATCTCCATTTTGGGCATTAGCCTCTGTAGTATCCAGGTCATGTTCAAGGAGTGATGCCTCAGGAAGGTGGTGTTCATTATCAAGGACCTCATCACCCAGGACATTCCCTCTTCTCATTGCTACCATCAGGAAGGAGGTACTGAAGCTGAAGGCACACACTCAATGATTCAGGAACAGCCTCTTCCTCTCTCCCATCTGATTTCTGAATGGACACTGAACCCATGAACCATTTTTATTTAACTCAAATTTTTAATATAATAGGCTTTATGGCAGTCCATTTGTAAGTACGAGTTGTCCGTAAGTTGGACGTTCTTAACCCGGGGACTTACTCTGTCTGTCTCTCTCTGTGATTTCCAATTTTTTTGGCACACTGATAATTTATTTTAAAAGATTAATAAGCAGTATATATAAATAAAGTAAGTAAGCAGCGCAAAAAAATACACTCACTCACTCCCTCCCCCCCCCCCCCCGGTTAAGAATGTCGGACTTACGGACAACTCGTACTTACAAATGGACTGCCATAAAGCCTATTATATTACAAATTTGAGTTAAATACAATGGTTCGTAATAATGAACGGAAGCACTACTTTGTGACACTCGTGAAAACATTGCAGGGCTTCAGAAGCGTAAATCCGATGCAAGTGCTGGTGTTGCATCAAAAAAAAGAAAACAATCACGATTGAAAATAAAGTGATCAGAAAGTGGTGAGATGCCATCAGTCATTGGAAAAGTGTTAGGCTATAGTCCGTCAATGATAGGAACAATTTTAAATGATAAAGTGAGAATAATGGAGTGTGTGAAAGACCCTGCCCCAATGAAAGCTACAATTATTACTAAGCAACGCAGTGGTTTAATTATTGAAATGGAAAGGCTATTGATAATTTGGTTAGACGATCAAAATCAGCATAATATGCCTTTTAGCCTTATTTTAGTGGAAGAATAGGCTCAAAGCCTTTTTTCAATGATTTAAAAGCTGCATGTGCAGCAAGTGAAGGTGAATGTGATGAAGAATTTGTTGCGAGTTGGGGTTAGTTCAATCGTTTCAAATTGAGGGCAAATTTACATAATATGAAAGTGCAAGGTGAAGCAGCAAGTGAAGGTGAATGTGATGAAGAATTTGTTGCGAGTTGGGGTTAGTTCAATCGTTTCAAATTGAGGGCAGATTTACATAAAATGAAAGTGCAGGGTGAAGCAGCAAGTGAAGGTGAATGTGATGAAGAATTTGTTGCGAGTTGGGGTTAGTTCAATCGTTTCAAATTGAGGGCAAATTTACATAATATGAAAGTGCAAGGTGAAGCAGCAAGTGAAGGTGAATGTGATGAAGAATTTGTTGCGAGTTGGGGTTAGTTCAATCGTTTCAAATTGAGGGCAGATTTACATAAAATGAAAGTGCAGGGTGAAGCAGCGAGTGCCGATATAAGTGCTGCGAGTGATTTTCCTGAAATGTTGGAAGAAATTATTGAGGAGGGAGATTGTTTGCCAGACCAAATATTTAAAGTAGACGAGACTGGCTTATTTTGGAAAAAAATGTACTTGTTCCGACTTACCTACAAATGTGACTTAAAGACAGACTTAGGAATGGATCTCATTCATAACCCAGGGACTGCCTGTATATATAGAAAAATTACTGTTTTCTTTTCCTCTCTATTATCGTGTATTGCATTGTACTGCTGCAGTGTTAACACATTTCACAACGTATGCCGATAGTGTTAAACCTGATTCTGATTCCTCAGTGGACCATCGACTTCCTCATTGTGAAGCTTATCCCATAGCAAGATTGTTAATGGTGCATATAAAAGAGAGGCCACTACACCGTAAACTACTTAAAATTACATTTTTAAATAATTAGTACAACAAATTTGAAAGCCCGTTTGGTAACTGTTAAATCCCAGTACAACTGCAGTGTACTGTTATGTTAATCCACATGCTCACTCTTATCTAGCCTTCCTCTCACTGCTAAATTGTTTACGTTCTACATTTCCTCCACCACCTATCTTTCCATTCTGCCCCCACTCCAAAATCCCATTAAAACTTCAAATGCTTGGAACTTGGGACTATCCATCATCCAGAACATATGTATAGAAAGATGTTGGAACAAGGCCAGCAACATCATGAAGGATCCCACCCATCTGCTCATGCACTGTTTGCCCCACTCCCATCGGAGAGGATGCTACATAGCTTGCACACCAGGACCACCAGAGTCAAAACAGTTAGTTTACCCAAGCAGTAAGGCTGATCAACACGTCCACCCACTAACCCACCCCTCCACACCCCCAATCACCGCTACTTAATGTTTCCTGTCAGTCACTTTATGTGCATATATTCCTGTACCTAGCATTACCTTATGGACATACAATTAAGCTATGTATATAAATTATATAGTCCGTTTATATTTGTTGTGTTTTTTTATTATTGTGTTCTTTATCTTATTGGATATTTTTTGTGCTGCAGCAGATCCAGAACAATTATTTTGTTCTCCTTTACACTTGTGTGCTGAAGGTGACATTAAGCAACCTTGACTCCTGAGCTTGTACAGGAAATGTTCTCTTTATCACCGTTGCAATTAAGTGATATCACTTTGTCACTCCAGTGTCAGTGAAACACAGAACAGCACATTATTTTGTGCTAGCCTTTTAACCTGTTTCAGGATCAATCTGACCCTTGCCTCCTGCATAGCACTCCATTTTTCTATCATCCGTGTGCCTATCTGAGAGTTTTATAAATGTCCATAATGCATCTGCCATCACCACCATCCCAGGGCATTTCACACATCCACCTCTTCCTGTGTGTAAAAAAAGAACACCTACCTCTGACATCCCCACCACCCCCCAATCCTTGCCTCTAAACAACGTACAATTATAAACACACAGTCTGCAGATGCTGGAAATCCAAAGCAACACATACAAGCTGCCCCTTTGTGTTTGCCATTTCTGCTGTGGGGAAAAAAGTCTCTGGGTATCTACTCTGCCCATCCCTCTTGCCATCTTGTACGTAACAATCAAGTCACCTCTCATCCAAAGATAAAGCCCTAGCTCACTCAACTTCTTCTTATAAGCCATGCTCTCTAATCCAGGTAGCTGCGTTGTAAAAGGATGTCAAATGTGAGGCGGAGGGAAGAAAAGAATATAGTATGTGTGGTTCTGCTTTGTTTCAATTGGTGTCTTGGTCAGAAAATCACCTCAGTTGGAGAAATAGCAAAACTGTTATGTAACTAAAGTTGGGTTTTCTTATTTACCCAGAGCCCAATTTGTTGAATGGGACGGCACACAGTGTTAACAAACGTGGAGTGAAGAAACGTGATTTGGACTCTGCACAGCTCCGCGAGATTGTCTGCGACCTGGTGCCACACGTTCGCATTGCTCATGTCCTTCCAGCGAAGAGCGAGGCCCTGTCTGATGCCGTAAGTGACTTTAACTAGACCACAATTTAAAGTTAAAAGTACGTTTATTATCAAAGTATGCATACCATATAGAGTTTTGCGAGTCATCCGCTTACAGGCAGCCATAAAAAAAAAAATCCTGCAAACAATCAAAGTGAGAAAATAGCATTCAGAAATGAAGTTCAGAAAAGTAAGTCAACAGACTCAAAGCCAGCAGCCGATTCAGGAGCCCTTACCTGCAGGCTGCAGCCTCAGTTCAGCGCAGAGATGAGTAAACCTCACGGAGCCTGTCCTCGTCTCCAGCCTGACTTACTTACCTTTCCAATCTGGCCCGGCCCGGCACTTAAATCATCCAAACTATGCGTCATACTTTGTTCTCAGATCCAGGCCCTGACACTTTGATACACTCTTGGACCCGGGCCCACCAGCTTAATTCAGCTCATACCTGGCCTTTCCAATTAATTTTATATATGTTTGTATCTGTGTATGTATTGCTGTATTTATTGATTAGTTTATTCATTGATTCATTAATTAATTAATTGAGATGCAAAACAGAATAGGCCCTTCTGGCCCTTCGAGCCACATCACCCAACAACCCCTAATTTAATCGTAGCCTAATCATTGGACAATTTACAATGACCAATTAACCTACCAACCAGTACGTCTTTGGACTGTAGGAAGAAACCAGAGCACCAAGAGGAAACCCACGTGGTCCCGGGGAGGATGTGTAAACTACTTACAGGCAATGACAGGAATTGAACCTGTACCGTGAAGCATTGTGCTAACCATGATGCTACAGTGCCGCCCCACCTTGGATCTTGTGATCATAATTCAGCCCGGTGCTTAACTCGATCAGACCGCTGGTCTTTCCTCGCTCGGGCCCGAGCCTTGACTTGGTTCTGCTGGACCGAGTCCGCCCCAGCCATGGCAAACATTGGCTCATTCCTTGCTCTAAGCCACCCTGGTAAGGAAAAAGAAATAGCCTCATATCACTTATAAGCAGTTAGGATCAAATGTGGTGTTTGAGGAGTCTAAGAAATATAAAGGAACACTTAAGGGAGAAACTAGGAGGGTTAAACGAGGACGTGATTTGCTCTTCCAGACAAGGTGAAAGGGAATTCCAGGGGCAGGTAGCTGGAACTAGGCTGACATGGACTAGCTGGGCCTGACTGAGCTGCTCCTGTGCTGATGTGCTCTATGACTCTGACTCACACTCTGGTTGTGATGTCCTTTCCCCCCCACTTAATGCACAGTAAATGGTAACTGAACCCTGCCTAGATGGAAATAATTTTATCTATTTTGTCATCATTATTATATGCCATGTCATATGACTAAAGCGATCATGGTCATTCTGTGACCAGGATTGTCCTTGGCAAATTTTTCTACAGAAGTGTTTTGCCTTTGCCTTCTTCTGGGCAGTGTCTTTACAAGATGGGTGACTCACAGCCATTATCAATACTCTAAAGAGATTGTCTCCCTGACATCGGTGGTCACATAACCGGGACTTGCGATATGCACCGGCTGCTCATATGACCATCTACTGCCTGCACCCATGGCTTCATGTGACCCTAATCTGGGTGGGTGGGGGGCTATGCAGGTGCTACACCTTGCTCAATGGTGACCTGCAGTCTAGTGGAGGAAAGAAGTGCCTTACACCTCCTCTGGAAGAGATGTATCTCCACCCTGCCACTGGGTTTACTATTTATTTGGTTATTTGACTTTGAACTTGTCCACCAACTCCAATTTTGCCTGGCCTCCTCTGTTTTAATGCGAATAAGCAACTCTTCTCCCTCCACTCCACATACCTTAAGTCTTTCATCTCTGATAATCTTTTCCAGTGTTCTAGCAATGCAGGTAACTGGCCATTTGGTGGGGAGGATGTTTCCTATGGTGGGGGAGTCTAGGACCTGAGTACACAGCCTCACAGTACAGGGAGGAATTTTTGGAACGGAAATGAGGAAGAATTTATCAGAGTGGTGAATCTGTGGAATTCGTTGCCACGGGTGGCAGTGGAGGCCAAGTCACTGGGTGCATTTAAGGCAGAGGTTGATAGTTTCTTGATTAGTCAGGCATGAAGGGATACGAGGAGGAGGCAGGAGATTGGGACTAAGAGGGAAATGGATCAGCCATGATGAAATGACAAAGACTTGATGGGCCAAATGGTCTAATTCTGCTCCAATATCTTATGGTCTTATTCTGGCCCAACAACCCATGCTGCCCACTTACATGCATGTAACAAATGAATCTACTCACTCATATGTCTTTGGAATATGGAAAGAAATTAGAGCACCCAGAAGAAACCCATGCTATCATAGGGAGAATGTACAAACTCCTTACAATCAATGCTGAAAATTGAACCGAAGTCGCTGGGCACTGCAATAGATTTATGCTAACCACCACCCTATATGCTACTGTGCTGCTCTATATTCTCAGATCTATTCTGTATATAGCTAGCTTTTTTAGGGTGTGGAGTAACCATTGGTATATTCTCTTCAGCTCTATTAATTACAAGTTGGTTTGTCCTTTTGTTTTAATTATTGTTGAACTGACTCCTGATTCACTGATCATGTGTTTGAATAAACAGCAGTTGTCTAAATCATTGAAGACTTTGACCAGGATCTTTCAGAAACATGCTTTTAGCCACATTTGCTGATGTCATCTGGCACTGTAGAAGAGGTCTGTGGATAACTCTGGAGTCTAAACTGATAACTGGTCCAAGCAACACACACAAAATGCTGGATGAACTCAGTAGGTATCTCTCTAAGGCAGGGGTGTCAAACTCATTTTAGGTCACGGGCCGGTTTGAGCAAAATGCAGCTTCATGCGGGCCGGATCAGTTGGACGCGTGCGAACGCAGCTTTCGTTGCCTCTGTTTTTTCAGCCTGCTCTCATGTGTCTCAGTCTCTGCTATAACTACAAAGTGTTTCACTTTACAAATTCCGTTTCTTATGAAGAAGACTACCGAGCAAGGCTGCCGAATAAAGACTAAAAACCCTGAAAACCTGGTACCTGAATAAACTCAGCATTAGCCATATCATACGCCATAGGCGCTTCGATTACTGGGGCCAGCTTTAATAGTAATTAGATATTATCTCGCGGGCCAAAGATAATTCCACCGCGGGCCGGATTTGGCCCGTGAGCCTTGAGTTTGACATATATGCTCTAAGGGATAAATAGCTAATGTTTTGGTTCAAGTCCCTTCATTGGACTGGAAAGGAAATGAGAATAAGGTGGTGGGGGAGGTAAAGAAGAACTTCCCCACTTACTCTGGCTTCTTCCCCCTTCCTTTCCAGTCCTAATGAAGGGTTTCAGCCGAAAACTTGATTATTCATTCCCTTCCATAGATTCCTGCTGAGTTCCTCCGGCATTTTGCTCTGGATTCAGAACCTCTTGTGTTTGTTGTTGGTCTAGAAAGGAGAGTTTGTGCCTTTTATGTTGCTAATCATAGTACTTCATTACCTAGAGCAGAGTACCCAACCCTTTTTATGCCATGGATCCTAACCATTAACGAGGGGTCTTTGGACCCCAGGTTGGCAACCCCTGCCCTAGAGCATAGGAGACCAAGGGGTAAACAAAATTATGAGGGGTATAGAATAGAGTAAATGCAAGCAGGATTTTTCTGCTGATTTTGGGTAGGAGTACAATCAGAAGTCATGAGTTAAGGGTGAAAGGTGAAAAATTTAAGGGGAACACGAGGGATGTGAGAGTGTGGAATAACTTGCCAGCACAAGTGGTGCATGCACGCTCAATTTCAACATTTAAGTTTGGATAGGTATGTGGATGGTAGGAATATGGAGGGGTATGGTCCTGGTGCAGGTCGATGGGAGTAGGCAGTTTAAACAGTTTAGCACAGACAGTTTGAGCCAAAGGGCCTTTTTTTGTGCTGTTCTTCTTTATAACTCTACAGAAAAAGTACAATGGTTGCATCAGGCTTGATCATTTGCAGTATTGTACTGGTGGGCTTGATTTATGCAAGGTGGTGAAGAAAAGTACATGGACATTTCTGAACTTAACCCTACTCTGCCTCAGAAGATCACCACTGTGATGTGTGGCTTTGCAGATTAACAGGGTGAGACATGTTGCTGATTCCCAGGTCAAGGAATTAGGTTGCAGGAGAGATAGTACGAGCATGAACATCCCTAATCTTTTCACAGGTGATGGCCACCGTCAGATTTCATTAATCCTACCCCAGCCAAGTTGTAAACTTCATCCCTGTTACCCTTACTGGCATTGCAGTCAACAGGAAATTGAGAGGGTGAAGTATGAGGTGACCATAATACATAATAAGGCCATTCAACCCATTGAATCTGTTCCATCATTCTATCACGGCTGATATATTATCACCCTCAACCTCATTCTCCTGCCTACTCCCCATTACCTTTGATGCCCTTACTAAGTATAAGTCTGTCAACTTCTGCTTTAAAATATACCAAATGACTTGGCCTCAACTGCTGTCTGTGGCAATGAATTTCACAGATTCACTACATCTGGCTCAAGGAGTTCCTCCTCATCTCTGTTCTGAAGGGATGTCCTTCTGGTCCCAGACTCCCCCCCCCCCCCTCCCCCCCCCCCCCCCCCGCTATAGGAAGCATCCTCTTCACGTCCACTCCATCTAGGCCTTTCAATATTTAATAGGCTTCATTCTTCTAAACAACAGTAAGTACAGGCCCAAAGTTATCAACGCTTCTCTTACATTTCTTGAAATCATTCTTGTGAATATCATCAGTACATCTTTTCTGAGCTAATTGAGCCAAAACTATTCACAATACTCCCAAGTGCAGACTGACCAATGCCTTATGCAGCCTCAGCATTACATTCTTGCTTTTATATTCTGTCCTCTCGAAATGATGCTAACGTTGCATTTGCCTTCCTTCAGAATCAGAACCAGAATCATGTTTATTATCACCAGCATGTGATGTGAAATTTGTTAACTTAGCAGCAGTAGTTCAATGCAGTACATAATTTAGCAGAGAGAAAAAAATAATAATAACAAACAGTAAATCAGTTACGGATATTGAAAAGATTTTTTTAAATGTACAAAAACAGAAATTCTGTATATTTTAAAAAAAGTGAGGTAGTGTCCAAAGATTCAATGTCCATTTAGGAATTCGATGGCAGAGAGGAAGAAGCTGTTCCTGAATCGCTGAGTGTTTGCCTTCAGGCTTCTGTATCTCCTACCTGATGGTAACATTGAGAAAAGGGCATGCCCTGGGTGCTGGAGGTCCTTAATAATGAACGCTGCCTTTCTGAGACACCGCTCCTTGAAGATGTCCTGGGTACTTTGTAGGCCAGTACCCAAGATGGAGCTGACTAGATTTACAACCTTCTGCAGCTGCTTTCGGTCCTGTGCAGTAGCCCCTCCATTCCAGACAATGATTCAGCCTGTCAGAATGCTCTCCACGGTACATCTATAGAAGTTTTTGAGTGTACTTGTTGATGTGCCAAATCTCTTCAAACCCCTAATAAAGTATAGATGCTGTCCTGCCTTCTTTGTAACTACATCAGTATGTTGGGACCAGGTTAGATCCTCTGAGATTTTGACACCCAGGAATTTGAAACTGCTCACTCTCTTCACTTCTGATCCCTCTATGAGGATTGGTATGTGTTCCTTCATCTTACCCTTCCTGAAGTCCACAGTCAGCTCTTTCGTCTTACTGATGTTGAGTACCAGGTTATTGCTGCAGCTCCACTCTACTAGTTGGCATATCTTACTCCTGTAGGCCCTCTCGTCACCCCCGAGATTCTACCAACAATGGTTGTATCATCCCCAAATTTATAGTTGGTATTTAAGCTATGCCTAGCCACACAGTCATGTGTATATAGCAGAGAGTAGAGCAGTGGACTAAGCACACACCCCGAGGTGCACCAGTGTTGATAGTCAGGAGGATACCGCCAATTCAACCTGCAAGTTAACCTTTAGGGAATTTTGCATGAGGACTCCCAAGTCCCTTTGCACCTCTGATTTTTGAATTTTCTCCCTGTTCAGAAAATAGTGTACACCTTTATTCCTTCCACTAAAGTGCATGACTGTGCACTCCCTTATACTGTATTTCATCCGCCACTTCTTTGCCCATTCTTTTAATTTACAGTAAGTCCTTTTACGAAATAACTTCCTATTTCCTCAACACTATCTGCCCATCCAGAATTGGCCTCAAAGTCATCAATTCCATAATCCAAATCCATTGACATATAATGTGAAAAGCAGCGGTCCCAACAGCGACCCCTGCGGAACACCACTAGTCACCGGCAGACCATCGTTGTAGACCCCCTTTTCCTCCTAACAGCAAGTCAACTTTGATTCCATTTTGCAGTATCACCCTGAATCCCATGTCCTCGATCCTTAACGGATGAGCTTGCCCACAGAAGCTTGACAAAGGTGTTGCTAACATCCTGTGGGCAATGTCCTCATCAGTCACATTCTGAAAATAAAAACTTAAGTAAGACATAATCTCCCACAAAGTCATTCTGATTTTCCCTAATAACTCTTTACCTTTCCAAAAGTAAATATGGCCTGCCCACAGAGTCCTTTCCTGTGGGTGGTATGGTACCATGTACAGTTAGCGTAATGCCATTACAGCACAAGTGATGCAGGTTCAGTTCTGCTGCTGTCTGGAAGGAGTTTATACGTTCTCTCCGTGACCACTTCTGTGTCCTCTGGGTGCTCACAGTTTCCTCCCACGTTCCAAAGGTTAGTAACTTAATTGGTCACATGAGTGTAATTGGTTGGGCCAGAAGGTGCTGTTACTCTGATGTATTGCTAAAAAATTTTTAAAATTCAGAGCACTAATTCCCTGGTTTGTCCTTGCAGTCCTCCTTAAACATCAGCCTCCTCTCAGTCTTTGGTACTTTGCCATTGGCAAAGGAAAATACAAAAAATCTTTCTCAGGGCTTCAGCAATATCCTCCTTTACTTCCCACAATGTCCCAGGATGCTGAAGGATCATGGCCTGAAACTGGTTATTCCTTTCCATGGATGCTGCCTGACCTGCTGAGTTCCTCTAGCATTTTGTGTGTTTTACTCTGGATTTCAAGAATCCTTTATGTCTTAAAATAACCTGGTTAGACCTCAGAGATTTATTCATAAGACATAGGAGTAGAATTGGGCCATTTGGCGCATCGAATATGGTCCTGCCATTCCATCATGACTGATTTATACCCCATTCTCCTGCCTTCTCCCCATAACCTTAGACATTGTTACTTATCTAGAGTCAATCAATCTCCGCTTTAGATATACCCAATGACTCGGCTTCCATAGCCGTCCATGCCAGTGAATTCCACAGGTACACCACTCTCTAGATAAAGGAATTCCTCCTCAGCTCTGTTTTAGGGGGATGTCCTTCTATTCTGTGCTCTTCAAGGTTGCCGATATCGCCTTCATAATGCCAGTATGCTTCAGGATATCACCGTTCTCTTTTCTGAACTCACTGGCGTCCAGGTCCTTACAATGCAGACAAAGTATTCATTAAGGCCTTGCCCATCTCCTGTGGCTCCATGCAGATAATATAGGTATCTGTTTTCAAAACGTTCCCTTACCAGAGAAAAGAACATGTCTCCAAATTAGTTCTATCTGAAAAACTTGGCTGTATATCAACTTCTTCCCTGCTAATTACGCATTTTACTGGAGGGGATTTCACATGACAATGTTAAAATAAAACAACTAGGAATGCATCAGAGATATTTGTAATCATACTGGCTTCAGATTACTATCTGAATGGTGTCAAGTTAGGAAAAGGGGAAGTACAACAAGATCTAGGTGTCCTTGTACATCAGTCACTGAAAGTAAGCATGCAAGTACAGCAGGCAATGAAGAAAGCTAATGGCATGTTGGCCTTCATAACAAGGGGAGTTGAGTATAGGAGCAAAGAGGTCCTTCTGCAGTTGTACAGGGCCCTGGTAAGACCACACTTGGAGTATTGTGTTCAGTTTTGGTCTCCAAATTTGAGGAAGGACATTCTTGCTATTGAGGGAGTGCAGTGTAGGTTCACGAGGTTGATTCCCGGGATGGCGAGACTGTCATATTTGAAAGACTGGAGTGACTGGGTTTGTATACACTGGAATTTAGAAGGAATGAAACATATAAGATTATTAAGGGATTGGACACGCTAGAGGCAGGAAACATGTTCCCAATGTTGGGGGAAGTCCAGAACCAGAGGCCACAGTTTAAGAATAAGGGGTAGGCCATTTAGAACAGAGTTCAGGAAAAACTTTTTCACCCAGAGAGTTGTGGATCTATGGAATGCTCTGCCTCAGAAGGCAGTGGAGGCCAATTCTCTGGATGCTTTCAAGAAAGAGTTAGATAGAGCCCTTAAAGATAGCGGAGTCAAGGGATATGGGGAGAAGGCAGGAACGGGTTACTAATTGTGGATGATCTCTGCACCTTGTGGCGCATTCAGTGGCAACCTTGCCGTTTCTTTAGCATTTCTTGTAGTTTTTTTATATATATGTTGCTAGTTCAACGCTCAACCCAGCACAGATGGAAAGCGTGCGAGGAGCAGGTTGGATTTGAACTTTGGACCATTTGCCTCAAAGTCCAGTGCTGATGCCACTATGCCACCAGCTGCTACTTCATCTTTCTTTACATCCCTTTTTTTTGGTTTATTCCTGTTCCACAGGGTTGGGGAATTGAATTGATTAGCATAAACATGGGATGCAATTCATATTTCAGTATTAATGCAGCATAAATTCCAAATGAGCACATCTTCAGATATTCTGTAGCCTGTCTGCTCTCTGGAAACAAGTTCATATAGATCGCAACCCCTCCCCACCATCTGAGTATATTTTTCCTTTCCTATCCATAATGGGCCAGAATTTTGCCAGCACTCTCCCTGTCAGCAATGTCATAATTGCAATGTCCAGACAATTCAACATTCCCAGAAAAATCTGAAGCATTTGTGGGACATAGCAGAGAGGGAGTATGTCTCAGACTGCACAGCCTAATATATTATGAAACAGGAGCATTGTTCCTCCGGAACTGGTATAATCCTGTGTTTATAGACAACAATGTTAATTTAATGCAGTAATGTTTGCTTTCACTGTGCAGTAAATGCTTTAGGCATGAGAGGAACACTAGCTCTCTCCCATCAGTGACTAAATTAAGCCATCATGGCAGTGCAGTCCAATTTCACTAGCAAACTGTGTTTGACCAGACCAATACTGAGCAAGGTCATATACTCTGTGTCCTTGAGCAGGCCAAACTGAACAAGAACATACCCAGTGTACCTAGTGTAATAAATGGCTGTTGTGTGTTCTTCATGCCAGATGTTGGAGTCCTGGGAGATCCAGAGACACCCAGGGAGCTGCATCTGCGTGAAGTGCATCCAGCTGCAGCTCCTTGAAGACCGTGTTAGGGATCTGGAACAGCAGCTGGATAACCTTCAGCTTGTACAGGAGAGTGCAGAGATAGTCAATCAGAGTTATAGGGAAGTAGCCAAATCAGGTTGGAAATGGATCTCAAGGGAGTCAAGTTGTTGAATGCATACGGATTGGCTTTTTAGAGCAGTTGGTTATTGAGCCTACCAGGGGATTAGCTATACTGGATTGGGTGTTATGTAATGAACTGGAGGTGATTAGGGAGCTTAAGGTAAAAGATCCCTTAGGAGACAGTGATCGCAATATGATTGAGTTCAACTTGAAATTTGATGGGGATAAAGTCTGACATAGCAGTATTTCATTGGAAGAAAGGAAATTAGAGTAGTATGAGAGGAAAGTGAATTGGAAGGAGATGCAATTACTGAGAAGGCTGAGGATTAGGAAGCTTTTAAAACCCTACAGAGAGCAACTAAAAGAATCATTAGGAGGGAAAAGATGAAATTTGAAAGCATTAGCAAATAATATCAAAGTTGAATAGTAAAAGCTTTTTCAAGTATGTTATAAAAATAAAAGTGAGATGAGAGTGGATATAGGACCACTAGAAATTGAGGCCAGAGAAATAATAATGGGGTACAAGGAGATGGCCGATGAACTAAATGAGTATTTTGCATCAGTCTTCACAGTGGAAGACACTAGCAGTGTGCCTGATGTTGAAGGGTGTGAGGGAAGAGAAGTGAGTGCAGTTACTGTTACAAGGGAGAAAGTGCTCAAAAAAAGCTGAAAGACCTAAGGGTGCACAAGTCACCCGGACCAGATGAACTGCACCCTAGGGTTCTGAAAGAGGTAACGGTGGAGATTGTGGTAGCATTAGTAATGATCTTTCAAAAATCATCTGACTTTGGCATGGTGCCAGAGGACTGGAAAATTGCAAATGTCACTCCACTCTTTAAGAAAGGAGGAAGGCAGCAGGAAGGAAATTATAGACCAGTTAGCCTGACCTCAGTGGTTGGGAAGATATTGGAGTCAGTTGTTAAGGATGAGGTTATGGAGTACTTGGTGACACAGGACAAGATAGGGCAAAGTCAGCATGGTTTCCTTAAGGGAAAATCCTGCCTGTCGAACCTGGTGTAATTCTTTGAGGAGATTACAAGCAGGTTAGATAAAGTGGATACAGTCGATGTTGTGTATTTGGACTTTCAGAAGGCTTTTGACAAGGTGCCACACATGAGGCTGCTTACTAAGTTAAGAGTCCATGGTATTACAGGAAAGTCACTGCATGGTTAGAGCATTGGCTGATTGGTAGGAGGCAGCGAGGGGGAATAAAGGAATCCTTTTCTGGATGGCTGCCAGTGACTAGTGATGTTCTGCGGGGGTCGGTGTTGAGACCGCTTCTTTTTATGCTGTATATAAATGATTTAGATGATGGAATAGATGGCTTTGTTGCCAAGTTTGCAGATGATACAAAGATTGGTGCTGGGGCAGGTAATGTTGAGGAAAGAGGCAGGCTGCAGAAGGACAGACAGATTAGAAAAATGGGCAAGAGAGTGGCAAATGAAATACCATGTTGGAAAATGCATGGTCTTGCACTTTGATAGTAGAAATAAAAGTGCAGACTATTTTCTAAACAAGTAGAAAATCCAAAAATCTGAGACACAGAGGGACTTGGGAGTCCTTGTGTAGAACACCCTAAAGGTTAACATGCAGGTTGAGTCAGTGGTGAGGAAGGCAAATGCTATGTTAGCAATCATTTCAAGAGGTCTAGAATACATGAGCAGGGATGTGATACTGAGGCTTTAGGAGGCACTGGTGAGGCTTCACCTTGAGTATTTTGAACAGTTTTGGGCTCCCCATCTAAGAAAAGATGTGCTGGCGTTAGAGAAAGTTCAGAGAAGATTCACCAGGATGATTCCAGCAATGAAAGGGTTATCATACGAGGAACTTTTGTTGGCTCTAGTTCTGTACTTGCTGGAATTCAGAAGAATGTGGGGGAATCTCATTGAATCCTTTTGAATGTTGAAAGGCCTAGACAGAGCAGATATGGAAAGGATGTTTCCCATGGTGGGGGAGTCTAGGACAAGAGGACACAGCATCAGGATAGAGGGGCATCCGTTTAAAAGAGAGATGTGGAGAAATTTTTTAGCCAAAGGGGGGTGAATTTGTGAAATTTATTATCCATTTGTTGGTATATTTAAGGCAGAACTTGATAGGTTCTTGATTGGATATGGCATCAAAAGTTATGTGGAGAAGGCCCGGGAGTGGGACTGAGGAAGGGAAAAAGGATCAGCCATGATTGGAGCAGACTTGATGGTCCAAATGGCCTTGTGTCTTGTATACACTGTGTTCGACCAGACCAAAGCTGAACATAATCATATACACTGTGTTCGACCAGACCAAAGCTGAACATAATCATATACACTGTGTTCGACCAGACCAAAGCTGAACAACATCATGTACACTGTGTGTTCGACCAGACCAAAGCTGAACAACATCATGTACACTGTGTGTTCGACCAGACCAAAGCTGAATAAGATCATGAACACTGTGTTTGACCAGACCAAAGCTGAACAAGATCATGTACACTGTGTGTTTGACCAGACCAAAGCTGAATAAGATCATGAACACTGTGTGTGTGACCAGACCAAAGCTGAACAAGATGATATAAAAGCAAGGATGTAATGTTGAGGCTTTATAAAGCACTGGTGAGGCCTCACTTGGAGACTTGTGAGCAGTTCTGGGCTCCTTAGAAAGGATGTCCTGACACTGGAGAGGGTTCAAAAGAGGTTCATGAAAATGCTTCCAGGATTGAATAGTTTGTCATATGAAGAGCATTTGATGACTCTGGGCCTATACTCACTGGAATTAATAGAATGAGGAGTGACCTAATTGAAACCTATCGAATGTTGAAAAGCCTCAATAAAGTGGATGTGAAGAGGATGTTTCCCATGGTGGGGGAGTCAAAGACCAGAGGACATAGCTTCAGAATAGAGGGGCGACCTTTGGAACGGTGATGAGGAGGGATTTCTTTAGCCAAAGAGTGGTGAATCGATGGAAGTCTTTGCCACAGGCAGCTGTGGAGGCTAAGTCTTTATGTATATTTAAAACAGAGGTTGATAGATTCTTCATTGGTCAGGTCATGAAGGGACACAGAGAAGGCAGGAGATTGGGGCTGAGAGGGGAAATGGATCAGCCATGATGAAATAGTGGAGTAAACTTGATGGGCCAAATGGCCTAATTCGGCTCCATTTTCTTATGGTCTTTTCAGATGTAATGTGTTTGATCAGACCAAAGCCGAGCAAGATCGTTTAATACTTACGGATATGTATTGTTTATCCATGTGTTCTCAACATGTTTTAGTGTTAAAATGTTTTAGATGGATGTAGGGTAGCTTAGCTGTAAGTGTAACAATGCCAGTCTGAGCAGTTTGTACATTCTCCCAGGGATCACATTGGATTTCCTCTGGGTGGTCCTGCGTCCTCCCGCATTCCAGAGGTGTACGGGTTAGCGGATGAGTGAGTTGTGGCCATGTTACGTTGGCACCAGCAGCAGGATGATGCTTGCAGGCTGCCCCCAAGCGCATTTGGGTTCTGTTGGTTATTGATGCCAGCAATGCATTTCACTGTATGTTTTGATGTACATATGGTAAAAAAAAAATGATCGGGCTTCAAGTTAATGAATTGACAACTTTTTCCCAGTTTGAAGCATGTTAAAATCTTTGCTGTTTTAAAAATGCTATACAGATGCAAATAGTTTTCTCACTTTTGTATTATATAAAAAGAAAAAAGGAGCAAAACAGCAACTTCACATCTATGGATGTTATTCTGCCTCTTCATCTCATCTACGGACTTTACACTTAATGGACATTGTACTATTGCCTCAACACATCTATTGACATTACAGTGACTCCCCGACACATTGGACATTATACTGACCCCCCCCCCCCCGTCACATCTATTGACGTCACACTGACCCCCCCGTCACATCTATTGACATCACACTGACTCCCCGACACATCTATTGACGTCACACTGACCCCCCCCCATCACATCTATTGACGTCACACTGACTCCCCGACACATCTATTGACGTCACACTGACTCCCCGACACATCTATTGACGTCACACTGACCCCCCCGTCACATCTATTGACGTCACACTGACTCCCCGACACATCTATTGACATCACACTGACTCCCCGACACATCTATTGACGTCACACTGACTCCCCGACACATCTATTGACGTCACACTGACCCCCCCCATCACATCTATTGACGTCACACTGACTCCCCGACACATCTATTGACGTCACACTGACCCCCCCCCGACACATCTATTGACGTCACACTGATCCCCCGTCACATCTATTGACGTCACACTGACCCCCTGTCACATCTATTGACGTCACACTGACTCCCCGACACATTGGACATTACACTGATAACCCGTCGATACATCTGAAGATATTATACCGGCCCTTCATTTAATTTGTTCGAATTGCTGTCAAACCTCTTTGCATCTTCCTTGCAATTCAGGATGCCACTTAGTTTTGTCATTAGCAAACTTAGAAGTGTTATCATCATTTCATAAACATGAGAAATTCTGCTGATGCTAGAAATCCAGAACAACACACACAAAATACTGAAGGAACCCAGCAAGTCAGGCAGTATCTTTGGAAATGAATAAACAGCTGACATCTCAGGCTGAGACAGTTCTTTGGGACTGGAAAGGTAGGAGGAAAACATCAGAATAAAAGGTGAGGAGAGGAAAAGGAGGATAGCTATAAGGTGATTAGTGAAGCCAGACCAGTGGGAAAGGTCAAGGGCTGGAGAAGAAAATATCTGATATGAGAAGAAAGTGGACCATAGGAGAATGAGAAGGACAAGGGGACTGGGGAGGCGATGGCATTAATAGGCAGGTTAAAAGAGGCTATAGTGGGCAATTGAAAAAGAGTGGGGGGGAGGGCTTTTTTTTTAACCGGAAGGAGAAATCAATGTACATGCCATCAGATTGGAGGCTATCCAGACAGAATATAAGGTGCTGCTCCTCCACACAGAGAGTGGCCTCATTGTAGAAGAAGAGGAGGCCATAGATCAACATGTTAGAACAGGAATGCGAATAGGAATTGAAATGATTGGCGTTGGAAACTACGCTTTTGCGGATGGAGCAGAGGCGTTTGTCAAAGCGGTCACCCAATTTACGATGGGTCTCACCAACGTAGAGTACCATCAGATACAATGGATGACTCCAACAGATTTCCAGGTGGTGCTACATCACCAGGCAGGACTGTTTGGGTGCCTGAGTGGAGAGGAAGGAGGAGATGAATGAGCAGGGGTAGTACCTTGGCTGCTTGCAGCGAATCACGGAAGGAGTCATCACCGCAGAAAGCGGATAGTCGGGGGGGGGGGGAGTTAAAGATGTATTCTGTGGTAGTAGGATCCTTTTGGAGATGGTGGAGATTGCAGAGAGTGATGCGCTGAATGTGGAGGCTCATGGGGCGAAGAAGAACTCTATCCCTGTTAAGGTGACAGGAAGATGAGGTGAGCGCTGATGTCTGGGAATTGTAGGAGCTGTGAGTCAGGGTAGCATCAGTGGTGGAGGAATGGAAACCCCATTGTGTTAGTTACTTTACCCAAGTTCTTGGAATTTATGCAGTTAGTGGTCCTTCATTTGGTACATCCTGTGCCTAATAAAGTGGCCACTGACTGTGTATATATGTGATGTTCTGCTGCTGTAGCCCATCCATTTGACCTGTTGTGTGTTCAGAGATGCTCCTCTTCACCCTTCTGTCGTTATGTGTGGCACATAGCCAAGTGGTTAAGGGGTCGTCTAGTGATCTGAAGGTCGCTAGTTCAAGCCTCAGCTGAGGCAGCATGTTGTGTCCTTGAGCAAGGCACTTAACAACACATTGCTCTGCGATGACACTGGTGCCAAGCTGTATGGGTCCTAATGCCCTTCCCTTGGACAACATCGGTGGCGTGGAGAAGGGAGACTTGCAGCAGGGGCAACTGCAGGTCTCCCAATCAACCTTGCCCAGGCCTCAGTCATCATCAGCCGAAGAGGTTATTTGAGCTACTGTTGCCTTTCTGTCAGCTTGAACCATTTTGGCCATTATCCTCTGACCTCTCATTAACAAGGCATTTTTGCCCATGGAACTGCCAGGCACTGGATTTTGTTTTGCTGTTCACACCATTCTCTGTAAACATTCTCTGTGCATGAATATCCCAGGAGATCAGCAGTTTCTGAGATTGTCAAACCACGCTGTCTGGCACCAACAATCATTCCATGGTCAAAGTCACTCAGACCACATTTCTTCCCCATTCTGATGTTTGGTCTGAACAACAACGGAACCTCTTCCCCAGGTCTGCATGCTTTTATGTATTGAGTTGCTGCCATATGATTAGTTCATTAGATCTTTGCATTAATGAGCAGGTGTACTTAATAAACTGGCCACTGGGTGTACTTGCCCACTCAGTCAGTTTAGTCAAAATGCCTTGAAAGCTCTTTTCTTTCTCCTTGCAGTTGCAGAGAATGATGCACTGTCCCACTAAATTTTGTCATTAGCAAACTTAAAAATATTACTAACAACTATTATTGTTATTAACTGGAGACTCCTTACAGATAGCCACAAAACAAGAAACCCAAAAGAAACCTTAAAGACTGACGAACACCCAATGTGCAGAGAGAAAAAGAAACAAATTGTGCAAACAACAGAAGTAAACAAATAGCATTGAGAACAAAAGTGAGTTCTTGAACACGAAGCCCGAAGCAGGCCCACAGCCTCAGCCTCAGTTCAATACAGAGCAGAGCGAAATGTCACAGAGCTCACAGTCACAAAGCCTGGAGCAGCCGGACAGGCACACAGGCAGTAAAGAGCCAAGTGAATGACTCTTCACCAATCTGGATGATTCACCTTTGAAAATTATAAATATTAGTTGTAGGCAGCCTATGGTCCCATATTGGATACCACCTGCCACCCTTGAGTAGGTCTCATTATTTCCCTTCAGTTTGCTGTCTGTGAGCCAGCATTCAGTCTATCCCAGGATATTGCCCAAATCCCATGGCTTGAATTCTGCTCTCTAACCAGTTGTCTGCATCTTCAGCTAAGTGTCTTCTACTCAGAACTTTTAGCATTTTCTATACAACTGGCTAAGTAGGCTCTGTTTACTTTCCTTTTTTTTAATAGTGGGGGGAGGTTAGAAAAATTATTATTATTTATTGAGATACAACATGGAATAGACCCTTCCAGCCCTTCAAGCCTCGCTGCACAGCAACCCCTGATTTCAGCTTAGCCTAATCACAGGACATTTTACAGTGACCAATTAACCTAACAACCGGTACGTCTTTGGACTGTGGGAGAAAACCAGAGCACCCACGAGGAAACCCACGCGGTCATGGGCAGAACAGGCATTGGCAGAATTGAACCCAGGTCGCTGGCTCTGTAAAGCATTCTGATAACCACTATGCCACCATATAAAATGTAAATTTATAAGGTGAAAAATAGAAATATCTTTATTTTGAGATGACACGCAGTTAAATAGGTTGTAAAGCATTTTTACCATTTAGTGCAGCATAGTTGTAAGTTGAAAAATTACTTACTGCCTGTTACACCACTGGTGATCAGGGCAGCAATGAAGGTCCTCAATGACTAGCGATGCTTAGGATTTCCTTCATCATGTCAGTAGCTTCCTCTCGATTTTCTCTACTGTCAGTCACACTAGTTTGGAATGGAGACTCAGGAATACCGTCACACTCGGGTGGAGAAGGATTCTTCATTACTGTTTCTGTAACAATCTTGTTACTGTACTGAGCTGAACGTCCAAAACTGGAGGACTGGTGGACGACCCTTAATTTGGTCTCTACCCCTTCACCTGTTTGGCATGTGTGACCCTACCAGGAGCCAAAGCATAAATCCCTGACACCAGACAACATGGCTCTCCAGGTCATTGAGGCACACAAGCCTCCAAACCACAACAAGGTTGTGGTCCTCTTAGAAGTTGTTAGAAAATGCAGCAGGCAATTTCGTGTAGCAAGCTCTCTTAAAGAATGCAATGTAATGCCAGATTATCTATTTCATGGGTGGTGTTCTGATGTATGTGATGGTTAAATGTTTGCTGCGTATTAGATTGACATCTGACTAGTAAGAGGGTGCTACCAAAAAGCTAAGAATCTACAGAATCAGGTTTATCATCATGGAATATGATTAGAAACAGAGATGAGGAATTTCTTTAGTCAGAAGACAGTCTGTGGAATTCATTGCTACAGATGGCTGTGGAGGCCAAGTGATTGGGTATATTTAAAGCAGAGGTTGATAAGTTCTTGATTAGTAAGAGTTTCAAAGGTCATAGGGCAAAAGCAAGAGAATGGAGTCGAGAGGGATAATAAATGAAGGATTTGCGGAGCAGACTTGATGGGCTGAATGGTCTAATCTTGCTCCTCTGCCCTATGGTCTTATGGTCTATATATGTAGTGTTTTATTATTTATTTATTGGGATAGAGCAAGGAACAGGCCCCTCGAGCCGCACCGCCCAGCAGTCCCCCAATTTAACCCGAGCCTAATCACAGGACCGCCAACCAGCACGTCTTTGGACCGTGGGAGGAAAGCCACGCGGTCACAGGGAGAACGTACAAACTACTTACAGGTGTTCTGGTGGCAGCTGTACGGTGCACTGCAAACATTACTATGAGTTATGACAAGATGTGTATAAACGTTGTGTAAAGTAGTGAGCACAACAGAATTCTGATGCTGGAGAGGGAAGAAGCTGTTTCTAAAATGTTGAGTGTGGATCATCACTCAGGGTCCTCACCTGCTGTAATACACTGAATACCATATGGAAGTGTGGGCCTGGGTTATGCTGGAATTATTTTATATTGTTACTATTGTGGCTTGTGCGGTAAGCGTTTTTAAATTGCAGACTTCCAGAAAGAGCTAAGTGATGAAGTCCCAGTGCCTGGTCTTAGTGGTGTTCATTGAGGGATGAATATTGGGCCAGGAGTTTGAGGTTAACTTCCCTGCTGTATGGAGTCATTCCACGGGATTGGTCCCCGCTCCACCGAGTCTTTCCATGGGATCATTAATCTGTAACAGTGATGGTGTTTTGCGTCTTGCTTTAATACGTGCAGCCATCGGATTCCTGGACCGGTTTTACTTGTCTCAGTGCTGAACTGGCTTCGTGGCTGTGGAATCACTTTCGGGGAGTCTGCAGTTTACATTCTCAGTATTATTTGTATACTTTTTATTGTTTGCACAGTTTGTTTTTTTTCACACATTGAATGTTTGTCGTTCTTAGTTGTGTGGAGCTTTCGTGGATTCTGTTGTATTTCTTTGTTTTGTGGCTGCCTACAAGGAGACGAATCTCAAGGCTATATATAGAATCCATACCTTAATAACAAATTTACTTTCAACTTTAAAGAGATCTTTAAATACTAGCTTTATTTGTTGCATGTACATTGAAACCTAGTGAAATGCATTGTTTGCATTAACAAACAACACAGTCCGAGGATTGTGCTGAGGGTGACCCACAGCTCTCAGCACACTTCTGGCGCCAGCATAGCATGCCCATGGTTTACGAACCCTAACCCATGCATCTGTAGAACGCGTAGGAAACTGGATCACCTGGAGGAACCCCACGTGGTCATGCGGTGTAAGTACAAACTCCTTGCAGACAGCAGTGGAATTGGACTTCAGTCGCTACCACTGTAAAGTTTTGTGACGCTCTGGGGGGTGGGGGGGGGGCATGGTCAACAGTCCACCCCTGCATTTCTAATGACCAGTACTGTTTATTGTTCATGTGTTAAAATGCTTTTGTAGGATTATGGTGGGAAGTTCTAGTTCATTTATTGTTACATTTTAGCTTGGGTTATGCAGTTATTCACTTACGTATTTGTAACTGGGGTGTGTGATGGTCACCTCCCATGTCTGTGTGAGACTGGGTGGGGGGGGGGGGTTCACTCTCCAGGTCATGGTGCCCAATCTGTTTTGTGTCTATCACAATAAACGAGCTTCCTCGTTTGTCATTATGGACCAAATGCTCACCACAGTATTATGCTAGCTGCTAACACACACAAAATGCTGGAGGAACTCAGCAGGCCAGGCAGCATCCATGGAAAAAAGTAAAGTCAACATTTCCGGCTGAGACCTGTTTTGGGCCAAGAAGGGTCTCAGTCTGAAGCGTTAGCTGTACATTTTTTCCATAGATGCTGCCTGGCCTGCTGAGTTCCTCCACCAATTTGTGTGTGTTGCTTGGATTTCCAGCATCTGCAGATTTTCTCTTGTTTGATGCTGACTGCTACGCTACTGTGCCCCCCCCCCCCCCGCCCATTTAAAAGGTTCCTAGCTCGGTATCGCACCAAGATTTCGCACCCTATATATGTGGTGGTATGGAGAATCGGCTCTACCAAAGGAGGTGTAAGTTGCTCCTTCCCTACGCTAGCCAGCAGGTCACCCTTGGGCAAAGTGTAGCACCTCCTTAGACCCCCCCCCCCCGATCAGGTTCACATGAAGCCATGGAAGCAGGTGGTGGATGGACATATGAGCAACTGACCCATATCACAAGTCCTGGTTCGAAGTACTTGTATGTCACCATATACAACCCTGAGACTCATTTTTCTGTAGCATACTACAAATCTATAGAATAGTAGCTATAACAGGATCAATGAAAGATCAACCAGAGTGCAGAAGACAACAAGCTACACAAATGCAAATATAAATAAATAGCAATTAATACCACACCTGGAGTATTGTGTACAGTTTTGGTCTCCAGGGTTAAGGAAGGACATCCTGGCTGTAGAGGAAGTGCAGCGTAGATTCACGAGGTTAATTCCTGGGATGTCTGGACTGTCTTACGCAGAGAGGTTAGAGAGACTGGGCTTGTACACGCTGGAGTTAAGGAGATTGAGAGGGGATCTGATTGAAACATATAAGATTATTAAGGGATTGGACAAGATAGAGGCAGGAAATATGTTCCAGATGCTGGGAGAGTCCAGTACCAGAGGGCATGGTTTGAGAATAAGGGGTAGGTCATTTAGGACAGAGTTAAGGAAAAACTTCTTCTCCCAGAGAGTTGTGGGGGTCTGGAATGCACTGCCTCGGAAGGTAGTGGAGGCCAATTCTCTGGATGCTTTCAAGAAGGAGCTAGATAGGTATCTTATGGATAGGGGAATCAAGGGATATGGGGACAAGGCAGGAACCGGGTATTGATAGTAGTTGATCAGCCATGATCTCAAAATGGCGGTGCAGGCTCGAAGGGCCGAATGGTTTACTTCTGCACCTATTGTCTATTGTCTAATAGTGAGAACATGAGATAAGAGTCCTTGAACTGAGATCATTGGTGGGTTGGAACATCTTAATGATGGGACAAGTGAATGTAGTTATCCCCTTTTGTTTTGGAGCTTGATAGGTGAGGGGTAGCAACTGTTCCTGAAACCTGGTGGTGTGAGTCCTGAGGCTCTTGTACCTTCTACCTGATGGCAGCAGTGAGAAGAGAGCGTGTCTTGGGTGGTGAGGATCTCTGAGGATGGATGTTGCCTTCCTACAACAGTGTTTCATGTAGATGTGTTCACTAGCACCAGGCAGACAATCTATGAAGAGTATTAATAAATGCTGGGTCACTCGTCTTTTAAAGACACTGCCCAGAAGAAGGTAATGGCCAGCCACTTCTGTAGAACTATTTGCCATAAACAATCATGGTCATGGAAAGATCCTCATTGCCTACGTCATGCCACCCAGCATTAACGAATAAACAACATATGCTCAAGTCTCTTGAACTCATGAGCTCTGACTCACTGGTGAGGGTACTGTGCAACTAGCCCACTGAATGTGTAAGTCTCCAATCTTCAAATATTTACTTAACCAGCAGAGGCCTCTTAATTGACCTCTGTATGATCCCATTATTTATTGGAAATAATGTGTATATTAACTTAAAATATTACATGTTTAACCTTATAAAGGTTCCTTTCACCTGCACAAGATATTTGCTAGTGATATGTATCTGCATTACTAATCATCATATTCTGTTGCATGGGACAGGAATATAAAGGAAGTGAATAGAAATTTGGAAAGAACCTTGAATTGCTTCAATGAGTAGAAAGTGCCTTGAGAGAATTATCTCTTTTCCCTTTCATTGATCGACTAAGCGTGCTGATTCATGACTGTAGAGTAGATAGCTGCTAAACTCTGAGAACACTAACATTGGGCACTAAGCAAAATGCCATGCAGCCTGTCAGGTCTGCTCCGCCATTCGGTCATGGCTGATTTATTATCATCATCACTCTCAACCTCATTCTCCTGCCTTCTTCCTGTAACCTTTGACACTTGACTAATTTAGAACCTATCAACTTTTTCTTTAATTATAAACATGAGAAGGTCTACAGACACTGGAAATCCAAAGGCGAGGCGTATGCCCATTAGGGTAACAGTGAAGGTGCTTCATCTCTGGCCACCTTCATTGTGTCAGTAACTTCCTCTGGAAATCCAAAGGCGAGGCGTATGCCCATTAGAGCAACAATGAAGGTCGTTCATCTCTGGCCACCTTCATCGTGTCAGTAACTTCCTCTGGAAATCCAAAGCAGCATACACAAAATGCAGGATGAACTCAGCAGATCAGGCAACTTCTATGAGAAGAACTAATAATCGACATTTCAGGCCGATACCCTTCTTCAGAACTGAAGGAAGAGGGAAGATGCCAGACTTGGCCTCTACAACCATCTGTGACATTGAATTCCACAGATCACCACTCTCTGGTAAAGAAATTCTTCCTCATCTCTATTCTAAAAGGACATCCTTCTATTCTAAGGATGTGCTGTGCACTCTGATCCACTATTGGAAACATCCTCTGTATGTCTATCTAGGCCAGGGGTTTCCAACCTATTTTTCTGCATTGCACATTAACAGAGTGATCCATAGATCCCAGGTTGGGAAACCTTGATCTAGGCCTTGCAGTATTCAAGTGGTTTGGAGAGGAGCGGCCACCAGTATAAAGTTATTCAGGTTATTTGATTAACTACATTGATGAATGCCACCTCTGAGATCGATTCCCGCTGCTGTCTGTAAGGAGTTTGCACATTCTCCCTGTGATCATGCGGGTTTCCTCCGGGTGCTCCAGTTTCCTCCTACAGTCCAAAGATACATGGTTGGGTTAGTGAGTTGTGGACATGCTATGTTGCTATTAGAAGCATGGTGACACTTGTCTGCTGCTCAACGCAATCATCACTGATTTGATTTAATACAACTACAGTAACGCATGTCACTGTTTGTTTCAATGCACATGTTACAAATAAAGAATCCTGTTTCCTTTCGTATTTCTGGTATTTAATTCTTTCTTTTTGTATTTGCATATCAATTCAACTTTTAAAAACAAAAAGGAAATGCTTTGAGCTGGAGCTTCCTGGAATCATACAGCAATTTTGCATGGGACAGCTGGCCTGTTCTATCGAATGTTTGGGCTCCCATACGAGAATGCGCAAAAGTACTGACCCTCTACAACACTAATGCTGATAGCAGGAGCTCTGTGCTTCAGTGCTGAACTCCTTGCAGCTTGCCAGTAGTCCCTGCACTAGACACCCAGTGCCCTAACTAATGTTTATACCTTAGAGTAATCTTCTGTTGAGAAAGATTACTCTACTTCTTTTACAGCCTTCGTGCAAGCTTACGACATGGGAATTGGTTGCTATTTTTTTAAATTAAACTTTTTTATTGTGTTTTCAAGTAGTTACAGAATAAAAGTATATGAAAAAAAATGTATATTACCCATCCCCCCTCCCCCCTAACATCCCTATAGAAAAAAAAGAAAGAAAGAAAAAGAAAGAGTGCCTGGATATTGGAAGATCCCCACATGCTCCATGGAGTTTGTAATAACTTTAGTATATATATTTATTTCTTTCCCCAAATAACCAATTATTTCATCTTCGGAGCACCTATATATTTAATCATGTCTTTTGTAAATAAGGACGCCAAATTTTCAAAAATGTTTCATATTTATCTCTTAAATTATAAGTAATTTTTTCAAGTGGAATACAGCCATAAATTTCTTTCTTCCAACGATCTATACTTAAATATGTATCCGATTTCCAAGTAACTGCAATAGCCTTTTTAGCTACTGCCAATGCAATTTTTATAAATTCTTTCTGATATTTATTCAATTTGAGTATCGGTTTTATCCCTTCAATATCACCTAGTAACAGTAATATTGGATTATGTGGAAGTTGTATTCCAATAATTTGTTCCAATAAAACTCTTAAATTTGTCCAAAAAGGTTGAATTTTAGAATAAGACAAGTAGAATGTAAAAAAGTACCAATTTCTTGGTTACATCGGAAACACTGATCGGATAAATTTGGGTTTAATTTATTTATTTTTTGTGGTGTAATATATAATTGATGTAAAAAATTATATTGCACTAATCTTAACCGGACATTTATTGTATTTGTCATACTCTCAAGACATAGTCTTGACCAATTTTTTTCTTCAATTTTAATATTCAAGTCACTTTCCCATTTTTGTCTTGACTTATGGACTCCTTGTTTAATTGCCTGTTTTTGAATCAAATTATACATACAAGAGATGAATTTTTTAATCTTTCCTTTTTGAATTAAAGTTTCTATTTCATTAGATTTCGGCAATAACATTGTTTGACCTAATTTTTCTCTTAAATAAGCCCTTAGTTGAAAGTAACAAAAAAGAGTGTTGTTTGATACTTTATATTTATTCTTTAATTGATCGAATGACATTAATATACCTCCTTCAGAACAATCTCCTATATATCTAATCCCTTTTTGAAACCAATTATATAAAAGTTGATTATCCATTGTAAAAGGAATAAGTCTATTTTGAATTAAAGATCTCTTTGCTAATAAGGATTTCTTTGTCTCATCGTCAACATTTATCTTATTCCATAAGTCAATCAAATGTTTTAATATAGGAGATTCTTTCTTTTCCTGTATCCATTTAGATTTCCATTTATATATAAAATCTTCTGGTGTATTTTCTCCTATTTTATCTAGTTCTATTCTAATCCATGCCGGTTTATCTTTCTCAAAAAAAGATGCAATAAATCTAAGTTGATTTGCTTTATAATAATTCTTAAAATTTGGAAGTTGTAACCCTCCTAGATCAAATTTCCATGTCTATTTTTCCAACGATATTCTTGACATCTTACCTTTCCAAAGAAACTTCCTCAAATATTTATTTAGCTCTTGAAGAAACTTCTGGGGTAGTTGTATTGGTAGTGATTGAAATAAGTATTGTAGTCTAGGGAATATATTCATTTTTATGGTATTTACTCTACCTACTAATGTTATTGGTAATACCATCCATTTATCAAGATCTTCTTGAATTTTTTTCAATAGTGGTAAGTAATTTAATTTATATAAGTTCTTTATGTCATTATCAACTCTTATACCTAAATATTTTATACCATTTGCCGGCCATCTAAATTGGGTTATTAATCGACATTGACTATAATCTTCTTTAGTAAGAGGTAAAATTTCACTTTTATCCCAATTTATTTTATAACCTGATATTTTCCCATATTCTTCTAATCTATAGGATAATTTACGCAACGAGTGCAATGGGTTTGTTAGATAAAGCAGAACATCATCAGCAAATAAGTTAATCTTGTATTCTTCCTGATTAACTCTGAAACCCTTAATGTCTGGGTCCATTCTAATTAATTCAGCTAATGGTTCTATCAGCAACACAAATAAAGCAGGTGATAATGGACAACCTTGCCTAGTTGACCTTTTTAACTGAAATGGTGTTGAAATTTGACCATTTGTCACTACTTTAGCTTTGGGATTAGTATTTAAGGTTTTAATCCATTTTATAAAACATACTCCTAATCCATATTTTTCCAATACCTTAAATAAAAAATCCCATTCCAATCTATCAAATGCTTTTTCTGCATCTAAAGCAACTGCCACACTCATTTCCTCCCTCTTTTGCGCTAAATGAATTATACTAAATAACCGAGTTACATTGTCTGCCGATTGTCTATTTTTAATAAATCCTGTTTGATCCATATGTACTAATTTTGGTAAGCATTTAGATAATCTGTTAGATAAGATTTTTGCTATTATTTTATAATCAGTTTTTAATAAAGAAATAGGTCTATATGATGCTGGTTTTAAAAGATCTCTATCTTTTTTTGGCAATACTATTAAAATAGCTGTCGAAAAAGATTCTGGAAGTTTATGCGTTTTTTCCGCTTGGTGTATTAACTCCATAAAAGGAGGAATTAATAAATCTTTAAACTTTTTATAGAATTCAGGTGGAAAACCATCTTCTCCTGGGGATTTATTACTTTGAAATGATCCTAGGGCTTCTTCGACCTCTTTCAATGTAAAAGGCATATCTAATCCCTTCTGTTCTTCCGTATTTAATTTTGGAAGAGTTATTTGTGATAAAAACCTTTCTATCTTGACATTATCATTTTGTGATTCTGATTTATGCAACTCAGAATAAAAATTCTTAAAAGCTTCATTAATTTCTAAAGGTTTATAAGTAATTTTATTGACTCTTGTTCGAATTGCATTTATTGTTTTAGAAGTCTGGTCTGTTTTTAACTGCCATGCAAGGACCTTATGTGATCTTTCACCTAGTTCATAATATCTCTGTTTAGTTCTCATAATTGCTTTTTCTGTTCGATATGTTTGGAGTGTATTATATTGTAACTTCTTATTAATAAGTTGTCTTCGTTTTTCTTCTTGTCATATTTCTTTGAGATTCTTTTTCTAATTTTGTAATCTCTTTTTCCAATTGATCTATTTCTATCATATATTCCTTCTTAATTTTAGAAGTATAACTTATTATCTGACCTCTCAAATATGCCTTCATTGCTTCCCACAATATAAATTTATCATCAACTGAATGTAAATTTGTATCTAAAAAGAACTGAATCTGCTTTTTCATAAAATCACAAAAATCTTGACGTTTTAGTAATATTGAATTAAATCTCCACCTATAAATTGATTCCTCTTTATCTATCATTATCATTGTCATTATTAAAGGAGAATGATCTGACAATATTCTTGCTTTATATTCCACATTTTTCACTCTATCTTGAATGTTCGTTGATAATAGGAAAAAATCTATCCTTGAATATGTTTTATGTCTATTTGAATAAAATGAATAATCTCTTTCTTTTGGATTAATTCTTCTCCATATATCAATCAAATTTAAGTCTTTCATCAATGATAGAGTTAATTTTACTGCTTTTGATTTTGTGACAACCTTTGTTGATCTATCTAAAACTGGATCTAGACAAAAGTTAAAATCTCCACCTATTAATATTTTATCATGTGCGTTAGCCAAATTCAAAAAGACCTCCTGTATAAATTTTACATCATTTTCATTTGGTGCATAAATATTCATAAGGGTCCATAGTTCTGAAAAACTTTGACAATGTATAATTAGATATCTCCCCGCCGAATCAATTAATACGTTTTGTATTTTAATTGGTAAATTTTTATTAACCAAAATTGCAACTCCTCTCGCCTTTGAGTTAAATGAAACTGCAATAACATTTCCAACCCAGTCTCTTTTTAATTTCTGATGTTCTATGTCTGTTAAATGAGTTTCTTGTAAAAAAGCTATATCTGTTTTCATTTTTTTAATGTATGTTAAAATTCTTTTTCTTTTTACTGGCCCATTAAGCCCATTAACATTAAAACTTAAAAAATTCAGTAAATTAGTCATTATTTTTTAAAATTATATTACTCCAATCTATAATAATACCTAATCTTTCAACTTTCGTGGTATCCTGGGAAATCTTTCTAAAAGTCTCCATGTTGCTATGTGTGTCCCCACCAATCATCCAGGCAGAAAGATAGAAGAAAAATAGAATATAAAGAAAAAAACAAAATACCCCCCTACTAATGTTGTGAAAAAAAAGAACACAACATTACCCCCCTCTGTTGTACGGGTCATGGCGATCGCCATGATTACACACGTGAATCCCGCAGTAACCGATCCAAAGCTCCCCAGCCCCCCCGCAACATAAAAAAGTATATATATAAGAAGAAAAAAATACTATTCTCAATTGGTATTTCTAAAATTTTGCTTTTCTCCCCTGTATTATCCTTAAATGTCCATCACTTCTGTTCGCTGTCTCTATCTTTATCTTTAATCCATTACGTTTGGAAGCCTCTATGTGTAATTAGCCAATAGATGGAAGTTTTTGTGCGAACACCTCCGCTTCTCGATAATCGGAAAAAACTCTTCTTTTTCCCTCCTCCAAAAAAATTATCAGTGTTGCTGGGTGACGCATTATAAATTTATAACCCTTTTCCCATAAGGCTTTTCTCGCTGGGTTAAATTCCTTCTTTCTCTTCAAAAGGTTATAACTTATATCAGGATAAAAAAGAACTGCTTTCCCTGCTATCATCAATGGCCCGTTTGTGGCAACCCAATTACTAGCACACTCGAACCGGCTGACAATTAGCCAGAGCCAGAGACAAAGATACATAGCCTCAAGGAGTTTCAGTTACGTGCCTCTCGAAGTATCGAGTGGGGGGAGACAGGCTTTAAAGCAAGACTGTGTTTTTGAAATAAACTTATTCTGTGGTTGCAGTTTACCGACTCCGTGTCGTAATTTCAGCGCTGCGCGTAGCACACCGCTACATTGGTGACCCCGACGGTCCAACCGTTTTTTTGGACCGGAGATGGCAGACGCTGCGTTTGTTAACGTGGTTTCCTTGAAGCTGCCAAGCTTCTGGACGCTACGACCTCACCTATGGTTTCAGCAAGCAGAAGCCCAATTCCATGTTCGGCAAATAACCTCAGAGGACACCCGTTACTACTACGTGGTGAGCTCCCTCGACCAGGACACAGCGGCCCAGGTCGCGGAGTTCGTACAGTCTCCCCCGGCGGACGGCTAGTACACGGAATTCAAAGCCCTGCTCATAAGGACTTTCGGGCTCTCCCGCCGCGAGCGAGCTGCCCGTTTACTGCACCTGGATGGTTTGGGAGACAGACCTCCATCGGCTTTAATGAATGAGATGTTGTCTCTGGCCGACGGGCACACACCCTGCCTCATGTTTGAGCAGGCTTTCCTGGAGCAGCTGCCCGAGGACATACGCCTGCCGCTGTCCGACGCGGATTTCAGCGACCCCCGGAAGCAGCCCGGGCGGACTTGCTGTGGAACACCAAGAAGGTGAGTGGGGCAAACCAGTCCAGGCCCGGCCGCAGAGCCCGCTAAACCCAGAGGCCGGGGTGTGGAGCCCAACGAACACTGGTGTTTCTACCACCAGCGGTGGGGCGCAGATGCCCGCCATTGTCGCCCGCCCTGCCAGTTCCCGGGAAACGCCAGGGCCAGCCGTCGCTGATGGCTACGACGGCTGGCCATCGGGATAGCCTCCTGTATGTCTGGGACAAACAGTCGGGACGCCGGATTTTGGTCGACACCGGTGCCGAGATCAGCGTCATACCTCCGACGAGTTACGACACCCGCAGCAGGGCGCCGGGTCCCCCCCTACGGGCCGCGAACGGCAGCACCATAAGGACTTATGGCACCCGTCCGGTGCAGCTACGGCTCGACTCCAGCAAGTTTACGTGGGACTTCACACTGGCCGCCGTAGCCCAACCGCTTCTGGGTGCGGATTTCTTGCGGGCTCACAGCCTACTGGTCGACCTGCCCAGGAAGAGACTGGTTCACGCCGAGACCTTTCAGACATTCCCCCTGGGTGCAGCCCAGTTGTCAGCCCCTCACCTTGGCTCCATCACGCTGTCCGGCAACGACTTCACCAGGGTCCTGGCGGATTTCCCATCGATTCTGGCACCACAGTTCACGGCAGCCATGCCCCGACACGGTGTACAGCACCACATCCTGACCCAGGGACCACCCCTCCATGCCCGCGCTCGGCGGCTTCCCCCGGACAAGCTCCGACTGGCGAAGGAGGAGTTCACGCGGATGGAGGAATTGGGGATAATTCGGCGGTCCGACAGCCCATGGGCCTCCCCCCTGCACATGGTGCCCAAGACGACAGGGGGCTGGAGACCATGCGGCGACTACCGCAGGCTGAACGAGGCTACAACACCGGACCGCTACCCTGTGCCGCACATTCAGGACTTTGCAGCCAACCTGCACGGCGCGCAGATCTTCTCCAAGGTAGACCTAATCTGCGGATACCATCAAATCCCGATGCATCCAGACGACATCTCCAAAACGGCTGTCATCACCCCGTTCGGCCTTTTCGAGTTCCTCCGCATGCCGTTCGGCCTGAAGAATGCCGCACAGACGTTCCAGCGGTGGATGGACGCGGTGGGACACGACCTGGACTTCGCATTCATCTATTTGGATGACATCCTCATAACCAGCAGCAGTCGTCAGGAGCATCTGTCCCACCTCCGACAGCTCTTTGCCCGGCTGAGTGACTCCGGTCTAACGATCAACCTGGCCAAATGCCAGTTCGGGCTCGACACCATTGACTTCCTGGGCCACAGGATTACCACAGACGGGGCAACCCCTCTGCCCGCTAAGGTAGATGCGGTCCGCCATTTCCCCCGACCCACCACGGTCAAAGGCCTCCAGGAATTCGTAGGTATGGTCAATTTCTACCACTGCTTCCTCCCTTCAGCTGCCCGGATCATGCGCCCCCTGTTCGCCTTGCTGTCCGGTCCGGGCAAGGACATTACCTGGGACGAGGTGTCCGCCGCCGCTTTCATTCAAACGAAGGATGCCTTGGCGAATGCCACGATGCTAGTGCACCCCAGAATGGATGTCCCTACCGCCCTCACGGTGGACACCTCTAACACGGCAGTCGGTGGGGTACTGGAGCAGCTCATCGCGGGCCGCTGGCAACCCCTGGCGTTTTTCAGCAAACACCTGCGGCCACCCGAGCTCAAATACAGTGCTTTCGACCGGGAGCTGTTGGCGCTATACCTGGCAATCCGGCATTTCAGGTACTTCTTAGAAGGTAGGCCCTTCACCGCGTTCACGGACCACAAACCGCTTACCTTTACATTCACAAAGGTGTCCGATCCCTGGTCGTCCCGCCAGCAGCGCCATCTGTCCTACATCTCTGAATACACGACAGACGTCCGGCACGTCTCGGGTAAGGACAATGTCGTGGCGGATGCGCACTCTCGCCCTAACATTCACGCCCTTTCCCAAGGGGTAGACTTTGAGGCACTGGCTGAGGCACAGTTGGCAGATGAGGAGATCCCGTGTTACAGAACCGCAGTCTCCGGTTTGCAGCTCCAGGACCTCCCCATAGGCCCAGGTGAGAGGACCCTACTCTGTGACGTCGCCACCGGCCAGCCCCGCCCCGTCGTCCCGGCACCTTGGCGACGACGTGTGTTCGACTCCATTCATAACTTGGCCCACCCCTCCATCCGCACTACCGTCCGGATGGTCTCCAGCAGGTTCGTTTGGCACGGACTCCGCAAGCAGGTCCATGACTGGGCCAGAACGTGCCTGCACTGCCAGACGGCCAAGGTGCAGCGACACACCAAGGCCCCGCCGCAGGAGTTCCACCCCACCCACCGGCGTTTCGACCACATTCATGTGGATATCGTGGGCCCCCTGCCTGTGTCACGCGGGGCGCGGCACCTCCTGACTATCGTGGACAGGTTCACAAGATGGCCAGAGGCGGTCCCGCTCACCGACACCACCTCCGAATCTTGCGCCCGGGCGCTGATCGCCACCTGGGTGTCCCGCTTTGGTGTCCCGGCCCACATTACCTCCGACAGAGGCGCCCAGTTCACCTCCAGCCTCTGGTCAGCGATGGCCAACCTGTTGGGGACTCAGCTGCACCACACCACTGCCTACCACCCACAGTCGAACGGACTGGTGGAGCGTTTCCACCGCCACCTGAAGTCGGCTCTCATGGCCCGCCTGCGAGGAGCTAACTGGGCGGACGAGCTTCCCTGGGTCCTGCTCGGCGTCCGCACGGCGCCCAAAGGCGATCTGCACGCTTCGTCGGCCGAGTTGGTGTACGGCGCGCCCCTGGTCGTTCCCGGGGAGTTCATACCAGCCCCAAGGGGGCGAGAGGAAGAACCCGCAGCGGTCCTGGGCAGACTACGCGAGAGACTCGGTGCCCTGGCCCCCATGCCCACTTCGCAGCATGGGCAGCACCCGACCTGCGTACCCAAAGATCTGCAGAACTGTAAGTTTGTGTTTGTGCGCCGGGGCGGGCATCGGCCACCGCTGCAACGGCCCTACGAGGGGCCGTTTACGGTGATCAGAAACGACGGGTCCACGTTCGTGCTGGAGGTTGGGGGGAGAGAGGAGGTTTTCACGGTGGACCGACTCAAACCGGCCCACGTGGACTTGGCGCAACCGGTCGAGTTTCCGGCACCACGGCGCAGAGGCCGACCTCCCAAACAGGGCCCGGCCCAGACTGTGGACATTGGGGGGTGTACCGCCGGTTCTGGGGGGGGGTTATGTGGCGACCCAATTACTAGCACACTCGAACCGGCTGACAATTAGCCAGAGCCAGAGACAAAGATACATAGCCTCAAGGAGTTTCAGTTACGTGCCTCTCGAAGTATCGAGTGGGGGGAGACAGGCTTTAAAGCAAGACTGTGTTTTTGAAATAAACTTATTCCGTGGTTGCAGTTTACCGACTCCGTGTCGTAATTTCAGCGCTGCGCGTAGCACGCCGCTACACGTTTCTATTTTTGGCACTTTGGACAGCCGCCTTCAGGATCTTTTCTTTATCTTGGTATCTTAAGCACTTTATCAAAATTGATCGTGGATTTTGATCAGCTTGAGGTCTTGACCTTAAGGTTCTGTGAGCCCTTTCAATCTCAATTGGAGTTTCTCCTTCCATTTCCAATTTTTCAGGGATCCATTTTTGAAAAAAATTTATTGGATCTTCTCCTTCTATATCTTCTTTAAGTCCAACAATTTTAATATTGTTTCGTCTACTAAAATTTTCAAGCTTGTCAATTTTTTCCATAAATTGTTTTCTTTCTGATGTCCAGGCAGTATTCTCATCTTCCATTTTGTTCATTCTTTCAACCATGTCTTCCGTTTTAGTTTCCAAGTCCATAATTCTCTTTTCCATTTTTTCCTCTCTTTGTCATTTTATCAAGCATAATCTCCATATTTGTCATTTTTTTGGATTACTTTTTGATTACTTTTAATTACTTTTAATGCGCCTAATTTACGCATTATTTGCTTCAAAGTCTTTTCTATATTTCCAGAAGAACTTTTATCTCCATCTTCGTCTGATCTTTCCAGAGAATCTGACTCTCCCTCAGATTCACTTTCACTTTCGGTTGCAGTCGTAACTGGGCTTTGTAGTTCTGGTTGCTCCCGTTTGTGCGTGCTCCTTCCTTCACGTTTGCGCAGTTCTCGTTGGTCTTTTCCTTTAGGAATGGCCGATGTTGCCGCAGTTTCCTGTTCCATATCGTCGGTGGTATAATGTACCTGAGTCCGCGGTTCTTTTGTAGAAGTGGGCCTTGATTCTGCTCCAACTTGCGTTGTCTTCCCGCTATTTATTTTTTGTCACAACAGTGTTATATACAGTTAAAGCTGGCAGAGGCCATCTGTGAATGGAGTGGAGTTGTTTCCTGTGTAAAGCTGTGTGCATTTTTCAGTTATCTTTCTCAGTACCGTGGATTCTGGTTAATTGGGACACATCGGGACCAGTACATTTTGGCCCAATTAAGCAGCTGCCCCAATTAGCTGAGTTTCATGGAAATAGTTAAAAAGGTAAACAAAAAAGATAAACTACTGGGCATTCAACCAGTGTGCAAAGGACAACAAACTGTGCAAATACAGACAGAAAGAAAGAATAATAATAATAAATAAGTAAGCAATAAATATTGAGAACATGGGCTTAATGGGCCCATTTGGCCCAAATGGGGTAACTACACTCAATGTACACTCAATTGAATTTCATGTCTATGTTAGTAGCTAAATACTATTTTGCTTCCCCTTTCCTCATAAACACAAGATTTTGCAGATGCCGGAAATCCAGAGCAACATAAACAAAATGCTGAAAGATCTTAGCAGTTCAGACAGCATCTATAGAGAGGAATGAAGAGTCAATAATTCGGTCCAAGACCCATCATCAGGAATGGAAAGGAAAGGAGCAGAAGCCAGAATAAAAGGTGGGGAGTTGAGGGAGTACAAGTTGGAAGGTGATAGGTTGAAGAGGTTAAGAGCTGAAGAATATGGAATCTGATAGGAGATGAGAGTGGGCCCCAGGAGAAAGGGAAGGAGGAGTGGAATCAGAGAGAGGTGATAGGCAGATGAGGAGAAGATAAGGGGTAAGAGCAAAGCTGGAATAGAAAAAGAGAAATGTGTGAGGGGGGCGAAATTACTGGAAAGTGTCTATGGAGACCAGGTCAGTGGGTGTATTTAAGATGGTGATTAGTCAAGGCATAAAAGGTTACGGGGAAAAGGCAGGAGTCTAGGGTTGAGAAAGAAGTGGATCAACCATGATGAAATTGTGGAGCAGAATTGCTGGGACTAATTGCCTAATTTTTCTCCTATGTCTTATGGTCGTATGAAAGTTAGAGCAATCAATATTTGTGCCATCAGGTTTGCTACCCAGACAGAATTTGAGGTTTCGCTCCTCCGACCTTAGTGACAGTAGAGGTGGCCGTGGACCAACATGCCAGAATGGATATACAGATTGTAATTAAAATGCTTGACCAGCAGGAAATACTGCTGGTCGCAGAGGGAGTGAAAGTGTTGGATATAGCAATCCTCCAGTCTACATCGGGTCTCAAACACTGTAAAGAAGGCCACCCTGAACACTCACAGGTGAAGTGTTGCATAGGGAAGGACTGTTCGAAGCCCTGCTTAGTGGTGATGGCAGAGGTGAACGGGCAGGTGTAGCACTTTTTTCATTGGCAGGGATGAGATTCCAACAGGTTCTACCACTAATTAGAAAATGAATCTCAGGGATGTATATGGTGACATATATGTACTTTGATAATAACTTTACTTTGAACTTAAAATCTGCTTTTAAACTGGTAGAAATAGCGAAGTATGATCGGATATGATGTGTTTTATTCTATGTTTCAATATACATGTGAACAATAAATCTTTTAAAATAAGCCATCTTTATAATCTTTAACTTTATACTGGTCATCTCCCACAACCTCCCCCATCTTTCAGTCCAGAAGAACAGTCCTGACTGAGACGTCAACTGTCCGTTTCCCTCCACGGATGCTGCCTGAACCGTAGAATTCCTGTAGTACTGTGGTGAACTACAGATACCTGTCTGGACACGCCCCTCTGCTGACTGCTCCTGTGGTTCCTCCCACAGACCCCTGTATAAAGGCGGTTGGAGGCACTGCTCCTCCCTCAGTCTCCAGGATGTTGTGTGGTGGTCTCTTGCTACTAATCGTGGTTTCTTGCAGCTAATAAAAGCCTATCGTTTGCCTCCCGTCTCCGAGAGTTGTTGATGGTGCATCAAGTACCTCGTTTGTTTGCTTTGTTTCTCATCCACTGTGTTATAGAGTGGAAATGACAAATTATTTTTTGTTTTGCAGATGAAGCGAGCATTGATCAGTTCTCCTCCACTGGACATGCTCCCACCCCCAGAGGGAAGGAAATCCAGAGCGTGGTTTTGCCTCAAGGCCTCTGGTATCGGTGCCAGACCTCGACTGTTTACGCCATACATCGAAGAAGCCAAGGCAAGCTGACATAAAGCAACTAGTTCATCTTACCAGTATTAGAATGCAGCAGTTCAGAATATTGCAGAGAAATGCTGTAGTTAAGTGTTGCCATTGGGCAGAAGCCTTAGATCCCACACCTGCAGGCCAGGAATAGTTATTACACTTCAACCATCAGGTTAACCTCACTCACCTCAATATTGAATTGATTCCACAACTTATAGACTCATTTTCAGGGACTCAACAACTCATGTTCTCAGTATTATTTATTTACTTATTTATGTACTATTAATTTTATTTATTTTGTATTTGCACAGTTTGTCTTCTTTTGCACATTGATTGTCAGTCTTTGTAGCTTTTCTTTGATTTTGTAGTGTTTTTTGTTCTACTGTGAATGCCTGCAAGAAAATGAATCTCAGGGTAGTATATGGTGACATACAAAAATCAAATCAAATCAAGTTCAGTTTTAATTATCAGTCAACCATTCATGAATACAGCTGAATGAAACAGCGTTCCTCTGGGGCTAAGGTACAAAATATACACAGCACATTCAAAATAACAAGCAAAACGAAACATAGTAACACCAAAAAATAAATACATAGCCAAGTCCCTGAGCAACATGTCCTGCAAATTGATGGTACAGTTCTCAGCAGTGTGCAGGCGCACACAATCCAGCCTGCCATTCTATTGATCGGGCGTTGGAAGGCAGCTTCGACAGCAGAGGCCAGCCCCCACACTACACCACCTTCGGCGTCCCCTCTCCTGGTCAGCAGCAGCAGGTACGCCCGTGGCTTGAGGCCTAGTCTTTGCCACAACCAAGGCCACGCGGCTGCTCTGCCATCTGACACACCACCGAACAAGAGAAACAGCCCCGTGGCATCTTATATTATCAATATCACGTATTTTGATAATTACTTTGATGTCGGTACAGCCGTATCTTTAATGCATCCAGCCTGTGACATTATTTAAAACCCAGGGCTCGTTCCACCTCGCTTCCTTGTTTTTTAACTCGTGATTTAATGCTTGCTAATTAGCAGTGGGTTTTATTTGTCCTGTGAGTCTGCATATTGCTTTAAAGTAAAACTTTATTAACAAGATATGTATATATCGCCATATTTATTTTTATGTATTTATTTAAAGATGCAACGCAAACTAGGTCCTTCCGGCTCTTTGAGCCTTGCCACCCAGCAATTGTCTAATTTAGTCATAGCCTAGTCACGGGACAGTCTGCATGACCAATTAACCTACCATCCGGTACCGAGGGAGGAAACCCACATGGTCACGGGGGAGAACATGCCAACTCCTTACAAGCAGGGCAGGAATTGAACCCCGGTCGCTGCTACTGTAAAGCATCGTGCTAACCGCTATGCTACCATTACACCTAAAATTCATTTTCTGGCAAGCATTCACAGTAGAATAAAGAAATAAGATTGAATCAATGAAAAACTGCACACAAACAAAGACTGACAAACAATAGTACAAAAGAAGCAACTGTGCAAATACAAATAAAATAATAGTAATAATAATGACACTGGGCACATGACGTGTAGAGTCTTCGAAAGGGAGTCCATAGGTTGTGGTGTCACTTCAGAGATGAGGTGATTGAAGGTATCCATGCTGGCTCAGGAGCCTGATGGGTGAAGGTTAACAACTGTTCCTATGGCTCCTGTACCACCTTCCCAGCAGCAAAAAGAAGAGAACATGGTCTGGATGGTGTGGGTCCTTGATGATGGTTGCTGCCTTCTTGTGGCAGTGCTCCTTGTAGATGTGCTCAGTGGCTGAGAGGTCTTTTCCTGTGATGGATCCGCTACTTTTTATAGGCTTTTCCTTTCTTGGGCATTGGTGTTTCCATACCATGCTGTGATGCAGCCAGACAGGATGCTCTCCACTCTGCATCTATTCTCACTTTGTTTCGCAAAGCTTTGTTTTTATTGGTTGCTGTTGCAATTGCCTTGCTTTGACAGTCAAGCTGTTCTTTTAAGAAAAGAAACCATAAGATACAGTTGAAGTCAGAAGTTGACATACACCTTAGCCAGAAACATTTAAATTCAGTTTTTCACAATTCCTGACATGTAATCCTAGAAAACATTCCCTGTCTTAGGTCAGTTAGGATCACTAATTTATTTTAAGAATGTGAAATGTCAGAATAATAGTAGAGAGAATGATTTATTTCAGCTTTTATTTCTTTCATCACTTTCCCAGTGGGTCAGAAGTTTACATACATTCTGTTAGTATTTGGTAGCATTGCCTTTAAATTGTTTAACTTGGGTCAAACATTTTGGATAGTCTTCCACAAGCTTCTCACAGTAAGTTGCTGGAATTTTGTTCCATTCCTCCAGACAGAACTGGTGTAACTGAGTCAGGTTTGCAGGCCTCCTTGCTCGCACACGCTTTTTCAGTTCTGCCCACAAATTTTCTATCAGATTGATGTCAGGGCTTTGTGATGGCCACTCCAATACCTTGACTTTGTTGTCCTCAAGCAATTTTGCCACAACTTTGGAGGTATGCTTGGGGTCATTGTCCATTTGGAAGACCCATTTGCGACTGAGCTTTAACTTCCTGGCTGATGTCTTGAGATGTTGCTTCAATATATCCACATAATTTTCCTTCCTCATGATGCCATCTATTTTGAAAAGTGCACCAGTCCCTCATGTAGCAAAGCACCCCCACAACATGATGCTGCCACCCCCGTGCTTCACGGTTGGGATGGTTTTCTTCGCACCCTTTTTCCTCCAAACATAACGATGGTCATTATGGCCAAACAGTTCAATTTTTGTTTCATCAGACCAGAGGACATTTCACCAAAAAGTAAGATCTTTGTCCCCATGTGCACTTGCAAACTGTAGTCTGGCTTTTTTATGGCGATTTTGGAGCAGTGGCTTCTTCCTTGCTGAGCAGCCTTTCAGGTTATGTCAATATAGGACTCATTTTACTGTGGATATAGATACTTGTGTACCTGTTTCCTCCAGCATCTTCACAAGGTCCTTTGCTGTTGTTCTGGGATTGATTTGCTCTTTTTGCACCAAAGTATATTCATCTCTAGGAGACAGAATGCATCTCCTTCCTGAGCGGTATGACAGCTGCGTAGTCCCATGGTGTTTATACTTGCATACTATTGTTTGTACAGATGAACGTGGTACCTTCAGGCGTTTGGAAATTGCTCCCAAGGATGAACCAGAGTTGACATCATTTTCTGACCTCAATCCGATAGAAAATTTGTGGGCAGAACTGAAAAAAATGTCAGGAATTGTGAAAAACTGAGTTTAAATGTATTTGGCTAAGGTGTACGCAAACTTCTGACTTCAACTGTATAGGAGCAGAATTTGGCTCAGCGAGTCTGCTCCACCATTTCATCAAAGACCCATCAAAAGATAACCAGTTCAATCCTGGAATCCTTTTCATGAACCTCCTTTGAATCCTCTTCAATGTCAATACATGCCCTCTAAGATAAGGGACTCAAAGCTGCTTACAAGTGTTTTATAAAGCCTCTTTGCTTTTATATTCTAGCCCTCTTGAAATGAATGCTGATACCATCAACCTGCAAATTAACCTTTAGGGAATACTGCACGAGGACACCCAAGCTCCTTTACGCCTCCAAATTTTGAATTTTCTCTACGTGAATACCCATGGCCTTTTGCCAAAATGAGCACTCAAGTATGCGGCAGTAAAAAAGAATTGATTTAATAATGCAGCATTTAATAGAGGTGTTCAGAATTATTTAGGACTTCGATAAGAGCAGGTCACCATTGCCCAGAGGAAGATAAAATTTAATTTTTATTTACTGCACATTTGGAGATTCTGTGGAATTTGTGGCCACAGGTGGCTGTGGAGCCAAATCATTGGGCATATTTAAAGCAGAGGTTGAGAGATTCTTAATTAATCAAGGCATGAATAGATGTGGGGAGAAGGCAGGGAGAGGGAAAATGGGTCAGCCATGATAAAGTGGCAGAGCAGGCTGAATGGGCCAAATGGCCCAGTTCTGCTCCTATATCTTACAGTCTTAACGCAACAGGCCCTTCCAGCCCGTTGAGCCCACACTACCCAATTATACCCATGTGGCCTATTTATTTATTTATTGAAGTATAGTGCAGAACTGTCCCTTCCGCCCCTTCGTGACCCGCCACCCAGCAATACCCCGATTTAACCCTAGCCTAATCACAGGACAATTTACAGTGATCGATTAACCTACCGACCAATACAACTTTGGACTGTGGGAGGAAACCGGAGCACCTGGAGGAAACCCACGCAATCACGGGGAGCATGTACAAACTCCTTACAGACAGCTGCATGAATTGAACTCGGGTTGCTAGTGCTGTAAAGTATTGTGCTAACCACTACTCAACAATGCCAGCCACAAAATGCCAATGAAATGGGTGTAACATGAGTGGCTAAGACAAAATTGTAAATAAGAATTATTTTTTAGCGTAAAACTGATCTGAAAGCAATGCACTGTCTGAAAGGGAATTGGAAACTAATCCATTGTTAACTTTCAAAGAGAAATCAATGTGTACCTGAGGGAGTTGGAAAGGATGAACGTATAAGCCTTTGGGATAACCTAGAGGAGTGTACGTAATTGGTTAGAACTTTCAAAGAGTTGTTACATTTGCAATGGGCCAATGGCCTCTTGACTCGTGTGTTTCTCAAATGTGGCTGACTTAGCATACTGACTGAGTAGCAATCCCCACTCTCCACAGAGTTTACAGCACTCAAATTAGTCCGTTGGTCCACTGAATACATTTAGTTTAATTCAGAAGATGTGTAGCTTGGGTGGTTAATGATTGGGTTGTGTTCTTCGATCTTGGCAATTTAATTCCCAATGTTTCATCACTGTATGAGGAGACATCATCAGTGCGCGGTTAATTGTAATGTATCTTCTGAATGCACTGTCCTTTCCTATCATATTCCTCCTCTTAGACTACACACACAAAATGCTGGAGGAACTCGGGTCAGGCAGCATCTATGAAAAAGAGTAAACATTTGACACTTTGAGCTGAAACCCTTCCTCGGGACTGTGAAGGAAGGGGGACACAGGCCAGCTGGGAGGTGATAGGTGAAGCTAGGTGGGTGGGATAGGCAAGTGAGAAGAAGTGAAAGGTCTGAGTGGGGGAAAGGGTTTAATTCCAGGTGGAATATAAGGTGTTGCTCCTCCACACTGAAATGCTTATAATTGTATTTTAGTCAATCAGCTTATAGCCTTTTCACCAGCTTTTAACCCTCCTATGGGCAATAAAGACTTCTGCTCGTATCAAAGTCCTCCGTAAGTCTGAACCTCAAAGCAGAACAATGCAGAGAATAGACAAGGAAATGAATTTCTAGTATTAAATGTTGCATAAATCCTGATTTTTTTCTGCTGCACTCTTTAAGTTGAATGTTCATTTTGGCAAGTGGCCATGGGTTTCTTTTCAAAGGAAAGAACTACCAGCTCGACTGATCTAAATAAAAGCAAGACAATTGAAACAGCAAACTGATTTTTTTTTTTAAAAACAAGTCCTTGAGAAATATAGTTGTTAGTTAGGGTTTGTTCACAAAACTGATGTTGAGTCTTGAGGAATAAAAACACAAAATGCTGGCAGAACTCAGCAGGCCAGACAGCATCTGTGGGAGGAGGTAGTGACGACGTTTCGGGCCGTGGACCATCCCATGTTACTTCACTCCTGATGAATGGTTTCGGCCCGAAACCTCGTCACATAAATACATAATCGGGTATATTTAGGACAAATAAAAACACAAAATGCTGGCAGAACTCAGCAGGCCAGACAGCATTTATGGGAGGAGGTAGTGATGACGTTTCAGGCCGAAACCCTTCATCAGGAGTTGAGTCTTGAGGAATAAAAACACAAAATGCTGGCAGAACTCAGCAGGGAGGAGGTAATGACGACTTTTCGGGCTGAAACCCTTCATCAGGAGTTGAGTCATGAGGTGTGGTTTTTAGGCTCTCGTACCTGCTGCATGTTCCGCTTAGGGTTGGGGTGATCCCTGATGTTTTGATTGACAGAAGAATTACCTAGTTAATTTCCCAATTGGCTGTAGGGTGACAGATCGTCACATTATACAGCCAATACAGAAAGGTGTCATAGCTGTCTTTAATCCCTGAGACATTCCCTTGAATAAGACCTCCTTACCAGATTCCTTCTGTACTTCCAAAGGAGACTGTAGCCAGTCCTTGGCCCACTCATTCTCTTTCCATAAGTCAAGTCAAGTCAAGTTTACTGTTATTAACTATATACATGTATATTGTCAAATGAGACAAGTTTTCTCTGTGCCAGGGTGTAAAGCACAGAAGTACACGTACACACATATAACACACAAAAACTTAAAGTAAGAATAAAATCTACAGATGAATTACACATAAATAAACAAAGTGCATAAATTAAATATTGTAAGGTACAAATGGATTAGCTAGTGAAACTTCGAATACGATGTGGCAGAGAGTTCAAGAACCTAATGGCCTGAGGGAAGAAGCTATCCTATCTTGACCATTCTTGTCTTTATGTATTGGAGTCTCCTGCCTGGTGGTAGAATGTCAAGGAGGACGCTGGATGAACGGGTGGGATCCTTGATAATACTAAGGACCCTGCATGCTTTTCATAAAGAAGTGTATGAACAGGGTGCAATCAAAGCCACATTCTCAATGATATTAATAGATCATTAGAGCATAAAACATAGGAGCAGGATTCGACCCATTGAGCCTGCTCTCCCATTTCTTCATCATTGTTCTATCCCTCTTAACTCCTGTCTTGTCCCTGTAACCCTCAGCACACCCACTAATCAAGAACTTACCAACCTCCACTGTAAATGTACCCAATGACTTGGCCTCCACAGCTGTCTGTGGCAATCAATTGCACAGGTATAGTCTGCTTGGAATCAGCAAAACAACTAAAATACTGGAAAAACCAAGTGCAAGTTCTTTCCATTTAGATCGTGCTGGATGAGCTGATGTCAGAGCAGAGCAGTCTGGAAAAGGTTCGAATGAGTCGGATCTCCAGTGTCCCAGACACACTCTACATGGTTGACTCCAGCGTAGCAGATTTTTCTCGTTTTAATTCTGGATCACCCCAGGGATGCGATGAAAGTGTTTCTGCCACTCTGCGAGACGAAGTACCTGGTAGGTTGACTAATGATAATGGATCAGATTCCTCCCAGAAGTGTTGAGTTGCCCTTGAACTCTTTGACTGTAATGCCGGACATTTGATATGTATTTACTTGCTGCGACATGGAAAGAGGGTGTTTGAGTCAGAATTGAGTTTAATGTCACTGTCATGTGTTGTGAAATTTGTTGACTTTGCAACAGCACTATAATGCAATACATAATAATAGAGGAAAAAACTGTTAATTGCAGTAAGTATATATATATATATATATATATTAGATAAATAGTGAAAAAAATAGAAATATAAAAGTAGTGAGGTAGTGTTCATGGGTTCAATGTACATTCAGAAATCAGATGGCAAAAGGAAAGAAGCTGTTCCTGAATCGTTGAGTGTGTGCCTTCAGGCTTCAGTACCTCCTTCCTGATGGAAACAATGAGAACAAGCCGTGACCTGGGTGATAAGGGTCCTTAATAATGGATCCTGCCTTTTTGGGGCATTGTTCTTTGAAGGTGTTTTAGATACTATGGAAGCTAGTGCTGATGATGGAGCTAAGTTTACAACTCTCTGCAGTATACTTTGGCTGCCATTAGTCCTATTCCCCACAACTTGTTCTCTCTCATATGCCATTAACCCGTTGTTCACAGTTAAAAGTGAATTTATTATCAAATTATGTATTCAATATACAACCTTGAGATTAATTTTCCTGCAGGCACCCACAGAAAAATAAGCAAATACAGTAGAATCCATGAAAAACTATACATAACAAAGGCAGAGTCCCTGAAAGTGAGACTGCATGCTGTGTAGTCAGTTCAGGCAAGTGAAGGTGCCTAATAGTTATAGGTACAACTGTTCATGAACCTGGTGGCATGGGACCCAATATTCTTGCACCTCCCACCCAACAGTAGTAGCAAGAAGAGAGAGACAGGTCAAACATAAGTAGGTGGGACGAACTCAGGTGGGCGATCTTGGCTGGCATGGAATAATGGGGCTGAACACTGGTTCGTCTTCCGCTCTCAGGCCTTGATGCTTTAATCTGGTTTGATGTCCATCCTGCTTTGTCTGCACCAAGGTGGCCCTACCTACATTAAGTTATATATGGCCCTTGTAAGTTAGATATGGCCCTTGTGGCTAAAGTGATCGGGGGTATGGAGAGAAAGCAGGTACAGGGTTCTGAGTTGGATGATCAGCCATGATCATACTGAATGGTAGTGCAGGCTCGAAGGGCCGAATGGCCTACTCCTGCACCTATTTTCTATGTTTACATTCCTGAGAGTCAAGTTTACTGAATCCTTCAGGAGATAGTAAAATCGCTAGTTCATGTATACGGTTCAGAAGTATGTTTCTTAAAAGGAAATTACAGGCTGCGGATTCAGAAAAAGTATATCTAGTTGTTTTGTAAGCTGTCAGCAAAATGTCACGGTATATTGCCAGTGCCATCTTGGGAATGTGTCTTTGCTACATTAGAGTCGTATTTCTTATCATTGACATATGACGTGAAAATTGTTGTTTTGCAGCAGCAGTAGAGTGCAAAGACGCAAAAAAAAACTCACCTACTAATAGGTAGGTTGAAACCAGTGCGAACGGCAGAAACCATAATGGCCACAGGGAGAGGATGTAGAATCCGTGCCCTGAGGTCAGTGTTGAAACCAGGTCCCTGAAGCTGTAAAGCACCAGTAACCACAATCACCTAAAATTCCCACACAGAAGCAGAGGAGTACCCAGGAGGGTACTTGGAAAAAATGCATGGTTAAACTAGATGGTTAAGTTTCAGAAATGCAGCTCTTGTTTTAAATAATTTACCAAAGCCATTGTTTATATTTCCCTGTGTTTGGAAGTTGCCGTCTGGAGTTCAGTCATCTGGAACTTAGTTTCTTGTAGGGTCAACAGTTAGAGCATTTTTTGCGGTTAGCACATATGGTAAATAACTTCAACACCAGTCTTAGATGCAAATATGAATTGTGGATTAAATCTAAAATGCAGCTTAGAACAATGGGTGCCCAAAACCATGAACCACATTAAATTGGAAGACCAGACAGTACTGATTAAATTTATTATTTGGGTGTCTGTCATGTGGGTGCAAAGAGGGAGGTGTGTTGTTCAAAGGAGGCATTGTAAATATGGAATCTTTAGCCTGAATTGCCCTTTGACTTTTAACATATAACTTTGACTTTTAGTGTTGGGTCAGGCAGACCTATTGCTATGAAAGAGTCTTAGTATGATGCATGCTATGTCTCATTTTGTCCAATGAAGAGAATACTTCATGTGTACCCATACTTCAACAACTTTGTTAACGCAACCATATTTGGGGGCTTGCCCGGGACACCTTTGAAGCCCTTCATGTGGCTGGAGGTCTCAGCAGTCTTCTAAGTGAGCGGGCATTATTAAAATTGACACTCACACTAGGACCTGTTCATGTCAGTGTCTATCATTTACACAGTGGAGAACTGAACTAATAGATATAAAAGTTTGTGTGTGTGTGTGTGCGTGTGCATGTAAGAGACTAAGCCTGTTAATATGGTGAGGCCAGTTGCGAAGGGTGATTATTGAATATTCGGGACACCAGTGAGTTTGTGTAAACTCGTTCCGGGAACTGTATTTTAGCATATGCTTTTGTGACTTTGTGTGCCTTGGTGTAACAGATGCAAAGGAATCATGAGTTTAGACACACGAGTGGCAGATTGCAGAGTACATACATTGCGGTTTTAAGCATGTATTGTTTAACTTGTGTCCATCATTTATGTTTTACGGAGCGTGGGAATTAGTGCGGAGCTGTTTCAGGGAGAGGTTTTACCCAGATATATCTGTGAGGATGACACCTATTGAGGTCAAGAACCCTGATGACCCAAGTGAGCCCTTGACCCTAATTAGAACCATCCATAAGCCCAGCAATGGATGTAAGGGGGAGGTTTCAGACAAAGAGCAATCCAACTGACCTCAGTGGTGGAGCTGGTGGAAGATGATGACACATCACAACAGCACTGTGGGCAGAGGAGGGCTGCAGCAGTGAGGGGTCCCCAGTCATCTTGCACTCCATGCCACTGGACCCTGACCCCGATCTGTCAAGGACTGAGTGGTATTAAGCAGTCACACACAGGTGTTCTCCAGTAAGGGAATCCACCCAAACCCTTTAGGGGAATACTCAACTTGAGTGATCACACTACATCTTCTGAGATTGATCATTATATTTTTATTGAGATACAGCACAAAATGGAGAAGATAACAGCATTTGTTAATCATAAGCTGGAACAATTTGATTCATACTGGGAAAAATGATTTAACTATATAATGCCTCATTTTATTCTCTCAAATCAATGAATATGTTGTAAAAAAAAAGATCACTCCCTACTTGTACATAGTTTTTTACTTTTGCTTGTTTTTTCTTTCCACTCTTTTCTATAAGTGTATACCTCAGATAAATATTATGTGGAGATTTGTGACATATATGATTATATGATGTCATATAATGGGTTGCACCTGAACTCAAGGGGAAGGCAATATCCTTGCTGGTAGGTTTGCTAGCATGGTTCGGGAGGGTTTAAACTAATTTGCAAGGGGGATGGGACCCGGAGCGATAGAGCACTGAAAGAAGTGCATGAAGTAAAGCCAGATGTAACATATAGAGAGGCTTTGAGGAAAGAGAAGCAGAATAAAGGGTATAAAGGTAGTAAGATAGAATGGCTAAAGTGTGTGTACTTCAATGCAAGAAGCATCAGGAACAAAGGTGATGAACTGAGGGCTTGGATACATACATGGAATTATGATGTAGTGGCCATTACGGAGACTTGGCTGGCACCAGGGCAGGAATGGATTCTCAATATTCCTGGATTTCAGTGCTTTAAAAGGGATAGAGAGGGGGGAAAAGGGGAGGAGGGGTGGCACTACTGGTCAGGGATACTATTACAGCTGCAGAAAGGGGGTAATGTAGCAGGATCCTCTTTTGAATCAGTATGGGTGGAAGTCAGGAACAGGAAGGGAGCAGTTACTCTACTGGAGGTATTTTATAGGCCCCCTGGTAGCAGCAGCGATACCAAGGAGCAGATTGGGGGGCAGATTTTGGAAAGGTGCAAAAATAACGGTTGTTATCATGGGTGACTTTAACTTCCCTAATATTGATTGGCACTTGATTAGTTCCAAGAGTTTAGATGGGGCAGAGTTTGTTAAGTATGTCGAGGATGGATTCCTGTCACAGTATGTTGACAGGCCGACTAGGGGGAATGCCATACTAGATCTAGTATTAGGTAACGAACCGGGTCAGGTCACAGATCTGTCAGTGGGTGAGTATCTGGGGGACAGTGATCACCGCTCCCTGACCTTTAGCATTATCATAGAAAAGGATAGAATCAGAGAGGACAGGAAAATTTTTAATTGGGGAAGGACAAATTATGAGGCTATAAGGCTAGAACTTGCGGGTGTGAATTGGGATGATGTTTTTGCAGGGAAAAAACATGTTTTTGTACTATGGACATGTGGTTGATGTTTAAGGATCTCTTGCAGGATGTTAGGAATAAATTTGTCCCGGTGAGGAAGATAAAGAATGGTAGGGTGAAGGAACCATGGGTGACAAGTGAAGTGGAAAATCTAGTCAGGTGGAAGAAGGCAGCATACATGAGGTTTAGGAAGCAAGGATCAGGTGGGTCTATTGAGGAATATAGGGTAGCAAGAAAGGAGCTTAAGAAGGGGCTGAGAAGAGCAAGAAGGGGGCATGAGAAGGCCCTGGTGAGTAAGGTAAAGGAAAACCCCAAGGCATTCTTCAATTATGTGAAGAACAAAAGGATGACAGGAGTGAAGGTAGGACCGATTAGAGATAAAAGTGGGAAGATGTGCCTGGAGGCTGTAGAAGTGAGCGAGGTCCTCAGTGAACACTTCGGTATTCACCACTGAGAGGGAACTTGATGACGGTGAGGACAATATGAGTGAGGTTGATGTTCTGGAGCATGTTGATATTAAAGGAGAGGAGGTGTTGGAGTTGTTAAAATACATTAGGACGGATAAGTCCCCGGAACCTGACGGAATATTCCCCAGGCTGCTCCACGAGGCAAGGGAAGAGATTGCTGAACCTCTGGCTAGGATCTTTATGTCCTCGTTGTCCACTGGAATGGTACCAGAGGATTGGAAGGAGGAGAATGTTGTCCCCTTGTTCAAAAAAGGTAGTAGGGATAGTCCGGGTAATTATAGACCAGTGAGCCTTACATCTGTGGTGGGAAAGCTGTTGGAAAAGATTCTTAGAGATAGAATCTATGGGCATTCTATCTATAGAGATAGAATCATGGTCTGATCAGGGACAGTCAGCATGACTTTGTGAAGGGCAGATCATGCCTAACAAGCCTGATAGAGTTCTTTGAGAAAGTGACCAGGCATATAGATGAGGGTAGTGCAGTGGATGTGATCTACATGGATTTTAGTAAGGCATTTGACAAGGTTCCACATGGTAGGCTTATTCAGAAAGTCAGAAAGCATGGAATCCAAGGAAGTTTAGCCAGGTGGATTCAGAATTGGCTTGCCTGCAGAAGGCAGAGGGTCATGGTGGAGGGAGTACATTCAGATTGGAGGGTTGTGACTAGTGGTGTCCCACAAGGATCTGTTCTGGGACCTCTACTTTTTGTGATTTTTATTAACGACCTGGATGTGGGGATAGAAGGGTGGGTTGGCAAGTTTGCAGACAACACAAAGGTTGGTGGTGTTGTAGATAGTGTAGAGGATTGTCGAAGATTGCAGAGAGACATTGATAGGATGCAGAAGTGGGCTGAGAAGTGGCAGATGGAGTTCAACCTGGAGAAGTGTGAAGTGGTACACTTTGGAAGGACAAACTCCAAGGCAGAGTACAAAGTAAATGGCAGGATACTTGGGAGTGTGGAGGATCAGAGGGATTTGGGGGTACATGTTCACAGATCCCTGAAAGTTGCCTCACAGGTAGATAGGGTAGTTAAGAAAGCTTATGGGATGTTAGCTTTCATAAGTCGAGGGATAGAGTTTAAGAGACACGATGTAATGATGCAGCTCTATAAAACTCTAGTTAGGCCACACTTGGAGTACTGTGTCCCGTTCTGGTCACCTCAGTATAGGAAGGATGTGGAAGCATTGGAAAGGGTACAGAGGAGATTTACCAGGTTGCTGCCTGGTTTAGAGAGTATGCATTACGATCAGAGATTAAGGGAGCTAGGGCTTTACTCTTTGGAAAGAAGGAGGATGAGAGGAGACATGATAGAGGTGTACAAGATATTAAGAGGAATAGACAGAGTGGACAGCCAGTGCCTCTTCCCCAGGGCACCACTGCTCAATACAAGAGGACATGGCTTTAAGGTAAGGGGAGGGAAGTTCAAGGGGGATATTAGAGGAAGGTTTTTCACTCAGAGTGGTTGGTGCGTGGAATGCACTGCCTGAGTCAGTGGTGGAGGCAGATACACTAGTGAAGCTTAAGAGACTACTGGACAGGTATATGGAGGAATTTAAGGTGGGGGGTTATATGGGAGGCAGGGTTTGAGGGTCGGCACAACATTGTGGGCCGAAGGGCCTGTAATGTGCTGTACTATTCTATGATCTATGATCTATATATATGTACAGTGTCTGAAATACATCTTATGGAAATGTTTGTTTGATGATGAACTTCAATAAAAAAATAAATTACAAAAAAAAGAATAGGCCATTCCAGTCCTTTAAGCTGTGTTGTCCAGCATTCCCGATTTAACCCTAGCCTAATCACAGGACAATTTAGAATGACCAATTAACCTACCAACCGGTACACCTTTGGACTGTGGGGAGAAACTGGAGCACCTGGAGGAAACCCACACAGTCACAGGGAGAACATACAAACTCCTTACAGACACCAGCGGGAATTGAGCCCCATTCACCCATATTGTAAAGTGTTGTGCTCACCACTGTGGTACCCAGTTTGTGTAATGTTGCCCTTGTTCATTTGGCCTTCTTACTCCTCTATCAGTTCTGACTGCAGTGTGATTGCCATCTGTAGGTTATCCTGTAGCTCACAGTGGCATCTCCAAAACTTGCAGTCCCCACGTGCCCTCATCCTCTTGCCACATTGAAGGACAAGGGATATAGGAATATCAGCATCTCCCAGGTTCTCTTACAAATTGCACATCATTGTCAAAAACACATTGCTGATCCTTTGCCTTCACTGGGTCCATTTCCTACCCCACAGCGTTGAATATTATCTTTATTTGTCACAGGTACATCGAAACATACAGTGCAATGTGTCATTTTGCGACAGTGACCATCACAGTCTGAGAATGACACGGGCAGCCCGCAAGTGTTGGCTTTCGCATGCTTGCAACTTCCTAATCCTAGCCCGTATGTCTTTGGAATGTGGGCGAGAACTGGAGCACCCAGAGGAAAACCACACAGTCATGGGGAGAATGCATGAAGTTCCTTATGGACAGTATTGGGAATTGAACTGTCTGCTCTAAAGTGTTGCCCTAACTGCTACTCTACTGTCTATGGTATAGATGTTACTGTAAAATAAGCATTTTTATGGTATAGACTTCTATGATGTGATATAGGAAAATGAGGTCATTTACTTTGATAGATAAAAAATGGAAAAGCAGAGTGTTTTTTTTTAAATGTTCAAAGACGCTGGTGTTCAAAGGAACTTTGGGGGGAATTGATCCCATCTTTGATCACTGGTACTGTAGAGCGGTTGTGCAAACCATTATGCAACTGTGCCATCCTCGTGGACTGCGTTTGCCATGTGGACTACAGTGATTTATGGATGTGGATCACCACCACCAGTAACAACAGGGCCATTTTGGAATGATTAATAAGTTTGGGGCACAATGCTTTACAGTACAGGTGACCCAGGTTCAATTCTTGCCATCTCTGCCTGGGAGGAGTTTCCTCCGGGTGCTCCGGTTTCCTCTCAGTCCAAAGATGTACTGGTTGGTAGGTTAATTGATCATTGTAAATTAGGCTAGGGTTAAATCAGGGGATTGGTGGGCAGCATGAGTCGTAGGGCCAGAAGGGCCTATCCCACACTGTCAGAATCAGAATCAGGTTTATTATCACTGGTATGTTTAGAGAAATTTGTTAACTTAGCAGCAGCAGTTCACTACAGAAAATAGAAGAAAAAAAGTAAAAATAAATAAATAAGTAAATCAATTGCAGTAATTGAATAGATTAAAAAGCATGCAAAAACAGAAATAATGTATATTTAAAAAGTGAGGTTGTGTTCACGGGTTCAATGTCCATTTAGGAATCGGATGGCAGAGGGGAAGAAGCTGTTCCTGAATCGCTGAGTGTGTCTTCAGGCTTCTATACCTCCTTCCTGATGGTAACAATGAGAAAAGGGCATGTCCTGGGTGCTGGAGGTCCTTAATAATGGATGCTGCCTTTCCGGGACACCGCTCCTTGAAGATGTCCTGGGTACTTCGTAGGCTAGTACCCAAGATGGAGCTGACCAAATTTATGACCCTCTGCAGTTTCTTTTGGTCCTTTGCAGTAGCCTCCCTCCCCCTATACTAGACAGTGATGCTCTCCACGGTATACCTATAGAAATTTTTGAGTGTTTTTGTTGACATACCAAATCCCTTCAAACTCCTAATGAAGACAGACAGACTTGCTTTATTGATCCCGAGGGAAATTGGGTTTCGTTACAGCCGCACCAACCAAGAATAGTGAAGAAATACAGCAATATAAAACCATAATTAATTTAATAATAAGTTAATCATGCCAAGTGGAAATAAGTCCAGGACCAGCCTATTGGCTCAGGATGTCTGACACTCCGAGGGAGGAGTTGTAAAGTTTGATGGCCACAGGTAGGAATGACTTCCTATGACGCTCAGTGTTACATCTCGGTGGAATGAGTCTCTGGCTGAATGTACTCCTGTGCCTAAGTAGTACATTATGAAGTGGATGGGAGTCATTGTTCAAGATGGCATGCAACTTGGACAGCATCCTCTTTTCAGACACCACCGTCAGAGAGTCTAGTTCCACCCCCCCACATCACTGGCCTTACGAATGAGTTTGTTGATTCTGTTGGTGTCTGCTACCCTCAGCCTGCTGCCCCAGCACACAACAGCAAACATGATAGCACTGGCCACCACAGCCTTGTAGAACATCCTCAGCATCGTCTGGCAGATGTTAAAGGACCTCAGTCTCCTCAGGAAATAGAGACGGCTCTGACCCTTCTTGCAGACAGCCTCAGTGTTCTTTGACCAGTCCAGTTTATTGTCCATTCATATCCCCAGGTACTTGTAATCCTCCACCATGTCCACGCTGACCCCTTGGATGGAAACAGGTGCCTTAGCCCTCCAGTCCACCACCAGCTCCTTAGTCTTTTTCACATTAAGCTGCAGATGATTCTGCTCGCACCATGTGACAAAGTTTCCCACCGTAGCCCTATACTCAGCCTCATCTCCCTTGCTGATACATCCAACTAAGGCAGAGTCATCAGAAAACTTATGAAGATGACAAGACTCTGTGTTGTAGTTGAAGTCTGAGGTGTAGATGGTGAAGAGAAAGGGAGACAGGACAGTCCCCTGTGGAGCCCCAGTGCTGCTGACCACACTGTCTGACACAAACAGTGTTGCAAGCGCACGTACTGTGGTCTGCCAGTCAGGTAATCAATAATCCATGACACCAGGGAAGCATCCACCTGCATCACTGTCAGCTTCTCACCCAGCAGAGCAGGGCGGATGGTGTTGAACGCACTGGAGAAGTCAAAAAAACATGACCCTCACAGCGCTCTTCAGCTTGTTCAGCTGGGCGTAGACACGGTTCAGCAGGTAGACGATGGCATCCTCAACTCCTAGTCGAGGCTGATAGGCGAACTGCAGGGGGTCTAAGTTTGGCCTAACCATAGGCCGGAGCTGCTCTAGAACAAGTCTGTCCAGGGTCTTCATGATGTGGGAGGTCAATGCCACCGGTCTGTAGTCATTGGAGCCACTGGGGCGTGGCGTCTTCGGTACAGGAACGAGGCAGTATACAGGAAGTATAGTCATTGTCTTGCCTTGCCTTCTTTATAACTGCATCAATATCTCGGGACCAGGTTAGGTCCTCAGACATCTTGACACCCAGGAACTTGAAACTGCTCACTCTCTCCGCTTCTGATCCCTCCATGAGGATTGGTATGTGTTCCTTCATCTTACCCTTCCTGAAGTCCACAATCAGCTCTTTTATCTTACTGACATTGAGTGCCAGCCAGGTTGTTGCTGCAACACCATTCCAGTAGTTGGCATATCTCACTCCTGTATGCCCTCTCATCTCCATCTGAGATTCTATCAACAATGGTTGTACATTCAACAAACTTACAGATGGTATATCAATAAATAAGTTGATAAATTGATACTGGCTTGAGTATCAGTGTCCATGCTCCATTAGTGAAATTTGAAATTAAAGATCTTTCAGCGGGAAGAAATGTACAGAAACTGATCAGGTGTATTGTTTCGTTCGGTGAACTCTATTGTATAGTACTGTTATTAACCAACTCTTAATTTTTTTTCTCTTTCACTCTTTCATCCTGTTTTATTTTCTTTCCGTGCCCTTTTTATCTTTCATCCTGCAGTGCCCCCAATAGATGTCGCCAAGTCCATGTTTAGGCGTCTCAGGGAGATTTGGCACAGTGACCAGGTACAGCGGGCATATGCTCTAAACATCGGTGCAGGGGCTGCTGTGACCCAGGCAGTCTATTTACGGGTGGTCAGAGAGTTTGGCCTCCCAGATGCTACCACTGAGTTATTGAAGGTAATCATTTTTCTCTGGAGAAGGGTTCAGGGGTGGGTTGGGTATTGGAATTGGGTTGGGATGCCTGCAGAATGGGTGAAAGGCCAGGGATTCACATTCATTTATTATCACATCCCCCCAATCAGGGTCACGTGAAGCCATGGAAGCAGGTGGTGGATGGTCCTATGAGCAGTTGGTGCATCACAAATGCTGGTTATGTGACCACTGACACCAGGCAGAGAGTCTCCGAAGAGTATTAATAATGGCTGGGGTCACCCATCTTGTAAAGCCAATGGCAAACCACTTCTGTAGAAAAATTTGCCGAGAAAAAGTATGGTTGCATAACCGGGACTGGTGAAATGCACCAGCTGCTCATACGACCATCCCCCACCTGCTGCCATGGCTCCATGTGACCCTGATCTGGGGGGTGGGCGTTAAGCAGGTGCTACACCTTGCCCAAGGGTGACCTGCAAGGCTAACAGAGGGAAGGAGCGTCTTACACCTCCTGTGGTAGCGACGTATCTCCACCATACCATCCAACCACCTCCAGGAGTAATACACACGAAATGCTGGAGGAACTCAGCAGGTTAGGCAGCATCCATGGGAATGAATGAGCAGTCAAGGGGAAGAAGCATAAGCTGGAGAGTGATGTGTAGCCACGTGGGAGGGGGGAGGTGAAGTGAAAAGCTGGGAGGTGATAGGTGGAAAAAGTAAAGGACTGAGAAAGAAGGTATCTGGGAGTGGAGAGTGGACCATGGCAGAAAGGGAACCAGAGAGGGGTAATCAGCAGGTGAGAAGAGAAGGGGTAAGACTAGAGACGGAATGGGAAAAGGGCAAGGGGGTGAAATTACTAGAAGTTGGAGAAATCAATATTCAATCCATCAGGTTAGATGGAATATAAGATGTCGCTCCCACAACTTGAGAGTGGCTTCATCATTGCAGTAGTGGAGCCCTTGGACCAAATGTCAAAATGGGGTGTGGGATCAAAATGGTTGGCTACCAGGAAATCCTCCCTGCTGCAGACAGAGTGAAGGATTTTTAACATAGTAGTTCCCCTCCCCCCTCCCAAATCTGTGTCAGGTCTTACCAATGTAGAGGAGTTCCTCCAGAAGATTGTTTCTTGACAAAAAAGGCAAACTGTCTACTTGTGGACCCATTGCCTAAGCTCTGAAAGAATTGGATGTGTGGCTTTCCTAATGTAGGAAAATCTGTGTGCTTTTTTTTACTATCTTCTGTGTGTATTTCAGATTGGTGATGTATCATTAGCTACAACCTTTTTACTAAGTAATCAAAAACTCCTCCTTAACCATCTTTCCTCTTTTTCCCTGTCAGTATCCCACAGTGTATTTTCCGAATGAGCATCTGAGCATCGACAGCCCGGTCTTCGGGAAACGCCAGGCCAATTCCCGCCGGGCCACCCCTGTGAAGGAAACCAATGTCCAGAGCTTGGATCCCTTCCGGAATTTCAGCCCCCCACTCCCGCCGCCACCCCCCTCCCTACCACCCTCCTGCGTCACCCCGGAGGGAGCAGACGCAGGCCGGTGAAAAGAAAGAAGAGAGTCAGCCTACCTCATGCCGTGCTCTGCGTGCTAACCTGCAGCCACACTCTGCTGCTCGGACTTTGGAACAGGCCGTTCAAGCTTCTCTCAGGGCAGCAAATTGTGAGGAGCCCTCTGACGACCACTTGGAACTCGAAGAGCAGGTATTTACAAGCACCTCTCACGTTAGACAGGACTTGGGCAGAGTGTCGGTGCTGCCCTTTGCTAATACACTTGTATTGTGCCTACTAGTCTTAGCTGCAATCTCTGCGGTCACGATGAGGCCCCAGTCAGGTTGGAGAAGCAACACCTCATATTCCATCTGGGTAGCATCCAGCCTGATGACGCAAGTATCTATCTCTAACTTCTGTTAATTTCTCCCTGTTCCCCCTTTTTTTCTTTTTCCATTCCCATTCTGACATAGGGGCGACCTTTAGTGGTCCTATGTGGTCGTTAAGGTGTGTTGGCCTTAATTAATCAGAGGATTGAGTTCAAGTCTGTGAGGTTATGTTACAGGTCTATAATATGCTGGTTAGACCACACTTTTAGTATTGTGTTCATTTCTGGTTGCCTCATTGTAGGAAGATGTGGAAGCTTTAGAGAGGATACAGAGGACATTTATCAGGATACTGCCTGCCTGGGTTAGAGAACATGTCTTATGAGGATAGGTTGAGAAAGCTAGGGCTTTTCTTTCTGCAGTGGAGGAGAATGAGAGGTGACTTATAAGAGGTGCACAAGATGATATGTGGCATAGATGGAGTGGACAGCCAAATACTTTTGGGCAAGAAGCAAAGGTTCACATGCCTTTTCCAACAAATACATGTAATATTGGATCATTTTTCTCAATAAATAAATGAACAAGTATAATTCCTTGTTATTTATTTAATTGGGTCTCTTTATCTAGCTTTAGAATTTACATGGAGATCTGATCACATTTTAGGTCATATTGCAGAAATAGAGAAAATTCTACAAGGTTCACAAACTGTACCACTGTAAGTTAGAAGGTTGGTAAAGCATCCTGGACCGAAAGGGAAGAGACTGAAAGACAGGCATTAGAGATTGATGTTACATTGGAAAGATATGCACACATTGGATTTATAGATCTACTGATTCAAGTTTCAGTCCAAAGTTCAATAGTGTTGTTCTTTTGCTCTTGCTGCCTGTGGATGCTTGGTCACTGTTAAAAAATCATCTTTGTGATTATCTCCTAACTGTCTACTTTCCTCAAATTGGCAGTGGCTTTTCTCCACTTCAAAGTAACTGTGCTGCCTATCACTTAAGATATGCAGCGACAGGAAATATAGATCACAGAGCCATAATACAGGACTTCCAATCTTCTAAACTACTCTAAGAGCAATCTAACCCTTCCCTCCTACATGGCCTTCTATTTTTCTATCATCCATGCGCCAAATATTCAAAGTTCAAAATAAATGTATTATCTAAGTACGTATACACTCACTTTATTAGGTACACCTGTATCCTGCTCGTCAGTGCAAATAGCTAATCAGCCAATCATGTGGCGGCGACTCAATACATAAAAGCATGCAGACATGGTCAACTTCACTCACCCCAAAACTGAAATGTTTCCACAACCTATAAACTAACTTCAAGGACTCTTCATTTCATGTTCTCGGCATGATGGTTTCTGGTTGATTGGGGCATCTGTTTTCTTAAGACAACTCTTAAAGAACAAAAACTGTTTGGGAAATTATGCTGTTTAACTGGGACAGGAGACTGTTGGTGAACAGTTTCTAACTAGCGTGCGCTTGCATGGCTGTTAGACACTACACCATGCTTAGAGTGAACAGCTTTTAAATAGTGTCAGTTTCAAAGTTCAAAGTACAGTGACATGCAAAAGTTTGGGCATCCTTGGTCAAAATTTCTGTTACTGTGAATAGCTAAGTGAGTAAAAGATGACCTGATTTCCAAAAGGCATTAAGTTAAAGATGACACATTTCTTTAATATTTTAAGCAAGATTACTTTTTTTTTATTTCCAGCTTTTACAGTTTCAAAATAACAAAAAAGGAAAAGGGCCTGAAGCAAAAGTTTGGGCACCCTGCATGGTCAGTACTCAGTAATACCCCCTTTGGCAAGTATCACAGCTTGTAAACGCTTTCTGTACCAGCTAAGAGTCTTTCAATTCTTCCTTGAAAAAGGCTTCTAGCTCTGAGATTCTTGGGCCGTCTTGCGTGCACTGCTCTCTTGAGATCTATCCACAGATTTTCGATGATGTTTAGGTCAGGAGACTGTGAGGGCCATGGCAAAACCTTCAGCTTGTGCCTCTTGAGGTAGTCCATTGTGGATTTTGAGGTGTGTTTTGGATCATTATCCTGTTGTAGAAGCCATCCTCTTTTTATCTTCAGCTTTTTTACAGACGGTGTGATGTTTGCTTCTAGAATTTGCTGGTATTTAATTGAATTCATTCTTCCCTCTACCAGTGAAATGTTCCCTGTGCCACTGACTGCAACACAAGCCCAAAACATGGTCAATCCAACTGTTAAGCATGGGGCTGGAGAGGTGTTCTTTTCATGAAATTCTGCACCCTTTTTTCTCCAAACATACCTTCGCTCGTTGCAACCAAAAGGTTCTATTTTAACTTCATCAGTCCACAGGACTTGTTTCCAAAATGCATTGGGCTTGTTTAGATGTTCCTTTGCAAACTTTTGATGCTGAATTTTGTGGTGAGGACATAGGAAAGGTTTTCTTCTGATGACTCTTCTATGCAGGTCTCTTCCTGCAGCGGATAGTGAGGTCAGCTGAGAAGATCATCGGGGTCTCTCTTCCCACCATCACGGACATTTACACTACACGCTACATCCACAAAGCAAACAGCATTTTGAAGGATCCCACGCACCCCTCATACAAATTCTTCTCCCTCCTGCCGTCTGGGAAAAGGCACCAAAGCATTCAGGCTCTCACGACCAGACTATAACAGTTTCTTCCCCCAAGCCATCAGACTCCTCAGAACCCAGAGCCTGGACTGACACCTTACTGCCCTATTGTCCTGTTTATTATTTACTGTAATGCCTGCACTGTTTTGTGCACTTTATGCAGTCCTGGGTAGGTCTGTAGTCTAGTGTAGTTTTTTCTCTGTGTTGTTTTTACATAGTTCAGTCTAGTTTTTGTACTGTGTCATGTAACACCATGGTCCTGAAAAACATAGTCTCATTTTTACTATGTACTGTACCAGCAGTTATGGTCGAAATGACAATAAAAATGGACTTGACTTGACTTGCAGATCATATCTGAGCAGGTGTCGCTGCGCAGTGGAACAGTGCACCACCACTCCAGTCTGCTAAATCTTCCTGAAGGTCTTTTGCAGTCAAATGGGAGTTTTGATTTGCCTTTCTGGCAATACTATGAGCAGTTCTCTCAAAGTTTTCTTGGTCTTCCAGACCTCAACTTGATCTCCACCGTAACCGTTAACTGCTATTTCTTAATTACATTACGAACTGAGGAAACGGCTACCTGAAAACACATTGCTGTCTTCTTATAACCTTCTCCTGCTTTGTGGGCATCATTTATTTTAATTTTCAGAGTGCTAGGCAGCTGCTTAGAGGAGCCCATGGCTGCTGATTGTTGGGACAAGGTTTGAGGAGTCAGGGTATTTATAAAGCTTTGAAATTTGCATCACCTGGCCTTTCCTAACGATGACTGTGAACAAGCCATAGCCCTAACAAGCTAATTAAGGTCTGAGGCCTTGGTAAAATTTATCTGAGAGCTCAAATCTCTTGAAAAGAATGTTTCATCTTTAACTTTATGACTATTGGAGATCGGTTCATCTTCTACTCACTTAACTATTCACAGTAACAGAAATTTTGACCGGCATGCCCAAACTATTGCATGCCACTGTACATGGATGTCACCACATATAACACTAAGGTTCTTTTTCTGCAGGCGTACTTAGAGAACAGTAGCTGTAAACATCAAGAACTGTAAACAAACTGTGCAAATGCAGCTATAAATAAGTAACAATAAATAACAAGCATGAACTAACAATGGAACAGTGTCCTTAAATGAGTGTAGCTGTCCCTTTTTGTTCAAGAGCCTGATGGCTGAAGGTTAGTAACTGTCCTTGAACCTGGTGGTGCGAGTCCCGAGGCTTTTGTACTTCTGCCTGATAGTAGCAGCGCGAGAAGAACATGGTCTGGGTAGTGGGGATCTTTAATGATGGATGCTGTTTTTCTACAGCAATGTTTTATGTGGATGTGATCGATGGTTGCGAGGGTTTTACCCATGATGTACTGAGCCAAATCCATTACCCAGTGTAGGATTTTCCACTCAAAGACATTTGTGTTTTTCCACTCAAAGCCATAAGTGCCACTGGGCGATAGTCATTTAGACAGGTTACCATGCTCTTCTTGGGCACCAGTACAATTGAAGCCTCCTTTATGCAGGACTATACCACACACTGCTGGAGCAAGAAGCTGAAGATATCCATGAATACACCAGCCAGATGGTCAGCACACAGGTCTCCAGCTGTCAGCCAGGTACTCCACCCAGATCAAATGCTTTCCTTTGAGTCACTCACTTGAGATACGGAGACCAAAGGATCATTGGGAGACATGGGGGGTGTGCGATGGTTCATCTCTGTTCTGGTGTTCAAAGTGAGTATAGAGGAAGCGAAGCTCTGCTGTCCCCTGTGTCGCAAGATTTAGTTAGTAGGAGGTTATAGCATTCAAACCTTGCCTCAGCTGGCGAGCATCCCTCATTGATTCCGGTCTAGTCCGGAATCTCCACTTGGCCTAGAGGTGGCTTTCCAGAGATCATACTGCACCTCTGGTAGCTGCCTTGATCTCCAGACTTGAATGCCTCTGATCTGGTTCTCAGCTGGTTCTGAGTTTCATTGTTTCTCTAGGGTTTCTGACTGGGGAAAACCCTGAACGATTTTGTGGGGGCACACTCAATGCACAGCTGTTTTATTAAAGTTTGTTACAACCCTGGTGTAGTCATTCAGGTCCTCAGATAAGTTCTTGAACATGGCCCAGTCCACTGACTCAAGGCAATCCTGTAACTGTTCCTCAGCCTCTTGCGACCACCTCTGGAGTGTCCTGATCTCTGGAGCCTTGCTCTTTAGGCTCTCTCTGTATGCAGCTAGCAGGAGTACAGCAAAATGATCTGACTTGCTGAAAAGCAGTCTCAGGAAGGACTGATAGGTGTTGCCTGTAGTGTAGCAATGTTAAGACCTCTGGTGCAACAGGTTACATGCTGGTGATAATTGGGCAGGGTTTTCTTCAAACAGGCCTGGTTAAAGTCGCCAACGATAATTTGAAATGTGTTGGGATGGGTCGTTTCTTGCTTACAGACAGCATCGTGCAGTTTCGCGAGTGCTTGCTTATAGTCTGCCACTAATTGTATGCAGTCAGAATCACAGATGAGAACTCTCGAAGCAAATAGAGTGTCACATGTTTGTGTTTAAAAAAAGTGATTTTTGTCACTGATAGTTGGTGAGAAATGAGCAATAAGGTCATTCAGAACTGGTGTACTGTCATTGTGGTTTCAAGCTTTCAAGCCTAGAGATGCCAAAAATGGTCAAGAGTGAAAATGAATCAATTTCACTACTTCACCAAGTTAAGAACTATGAATTACTTGAAGGTAACCAAAATTATCTTGAATGTTATAATAAAAATGAAGCTTTGAAGGATGCAGTCGCTGATAACACCAGGTGTCTGCGCTGACTTAGTTCATTTAGTCCATCGAAAAGAACATGGTGGCATTACACTGGAGGAAATCCTCTGTTGATAACTATTAGGAACCAATACACAGTTTTAGAGTGCTGTAGTAGTACTGGTGGTTCTAATTTGTTCTGTATTTCATATAAATACTTAATTTGTCACTCAAGTTAAATGATAATTGGCCTTTTTAACTACTTCCATGAAATTTGGGCTAATTGGGGCAGCTATTTAATTGGGCCAAAATGTACTGGACCCTATGTGTCCTAACTAACCAGAATCCACAATGTTTATTGCTTATTTATTTATTTTGTCTTTTTGTATTTGTACAGTTGTCTTTTGCAAATTGGTTGTTTTAATGTCTTGTTTTGTGTGGTCCTTCATAGATTCTATTGTGTTTCTTGAATGCCGCAAGAAAATATGTATATGGTGCCATAAATGTGCTTTGATAATAAATTTACTTTGAATTTTGAGCCTTTGAAGAAGCTCAGTTGTTCAGACCAAACAGAAGAATGGGGAAGAAATATGATTAAGTGGTTTTAACCGTGGAATGTTGTTGGTGCCAGATGGGGTGGTTTGAGTATCTCAGAAACTGCAGATCTCCTGGGATTTTCAGAGTTTACAGAGAATGGTGTGAGAAACAAAAAAATATCCAGTGAGCAGCATTTCTGTGGGCAAAAGTGCCTTGTTAATGAGAGAGATCAGAGGAGAATGGCCAGACTGGTCCAAGCTGACAGGAAGGTGGCAGTAACTCAACCACTTGTTACAACAGCGGTATGCAGAAGAGCACCTCTGAACTCAAAAGACATTGAACCTTGAAGTGGATGAGCTACAGAAGCAGATGACTAATAAACCTTCAGTTGTTACGTTACTAGGTACCTTGTGAACCCAATAATGTGGCTACTGAGTGTATCTTATCATATACTACCTTGAGTTTCATTCTCATAGAACCATAGAACATTACAGCACAGTACAGGCCCTTCAGCCCTCCATGTTGTACCGGCCCATATAATCCTTTTTTTTTAAAAAAAGTACTAAACCCACACTACCCCATAACACTCTATTTTTCTTTCATCCATGTGTCTGTCCAAAAGGCTCTTAAATACCCCTAATGTTTTAGCCTCCACCACCATCCCTGGCAAGTCATTCCAGGCACTCACAACCCTCTGTAAAAAAAAACTTACCCCCTGATGTCTCCCCTAAACTTCCCTCCCTTAATTTTGTACATATGCCCTCTGGTGTTTGCTATTAGTGCCCTGGGAAACAGGTACTGACTATCCACCCTATCTGTGCCTCTCGTAATCTTGTAGACCTCTATCAAGTCCCCTCTCATTCTTCTATACTCCAAAGAGAAAAGTCCCAGCTCTGCTAACCTTGCTTCATATGACTTGTTCTCCAAACCAGGCAACATCCTGGTAAATCTCCTCTGCACCCTCTCCATAGCTTCCACGTCCTTCCTGTAATGAGGTGACCAGAATTGAACACAATACTCTAGATAGATAGATAGATAGATAGATACTTTATTCATCCCCATGGGGAAATTCAACTTTTTTCCAATGTCCCATACACTTGTTGTAGCAAAACTAATTACATACAATACTTAACTCAGTAAAAAAATATGATATGCATCTAAATCACTATCTCAAAAAGCATTAATAATAGCTTTTAAAAAGTTCTTAAGTCCTGGCGGTAGAATTGTAAAGCCTAATGGCATTGGGGAGTATTGACCTCTTCATCCTGTCTGAGGAGCATTGCATCGATAGAAACCTGTCGCTGAAACTGCTTCTCTGTCTCTGGATGGTGCTATGTAGAGGATGTTCAGAGTTATCCATAATTGACAGAGCCCGCCTTCCTTACCAGCTTATTAAGACGTGAGGCGTCCCTCTTCTTAATGCTTCCTCCCCAACACGCCACCACAAGGAAGAGGGCGCTCTCCACAACTGTAGAACATCTTCAGCATCTCACTACAGACATTGAATGACGCCAACCTTCTTAGGAAGTACAGTCGACTCTGTGCCTTCCTGCACAAGGCATCTGTGTTGGCAGTCCAGTCTAGCTTCTCGTCTAACTGTACTCCCAGATACTTGTAGGTCTTAACCTGCTCCACACATTCTCCATTAATGATCACTGGCTCCATATGAGGCCTAGATCTCCTAAAGTCCACCACCATCTCCTTGGTCTTGGTGATATTGAGATATTAAGTGCGGTCTCACCGGAGATTTGTAGAGTTGCAACATGACCTCTCTACTCTTGAATTCAATCCCCCTGTTAATGAAGCCTAGCTTCCCATAGGCCTTCTTAACTACCCTATCAACCTGTGCAGCGACCTTGAGGGATGTACGGATTTGAACCCCAAGGTCCCTTTGTTCATCGACACTCTTAAGTAACTGACCATTAATCCTGTACTCAGTCTTCTGGTTTGTCCTTCCAAAATGCATCACCTCACGCTTATCCGGATTGAACTCCATCTGCCATTTTTCTGCCCAACTCTGCAGCCTGTCTATATCCTCTTGTAACCTTCAACAACCTGCAGCTCCATCCACAACTCCTCCAATCTTCGTGTCATCCACAAACTTACTCACCCATCCTTCCGCCTCTAATCCAGGTCATTTATAAAAATCACAAAGAGCAGGGGTCCCAGGACAGATCCCTGTGGCATTTCACTAGTCACCAATCTTCAGGCAGAATACTTTCCTTCCACAACTACCCTCTGCTTTCTTCCTTTAAGCCAATTTTTTATCCAAACAGCCAAGGTTCCACTTATCTCATGCCTCATGACTTTCTGGATGAGTCTCTCATGAGGGACCTTGTCAAATGCGTTGCTAAAGTCCATGTAGACCACATCCACTGCCCTACCCTCATCAATTTCTTTTGTTACCTCTTCAAAAAACTCAATCAGGCTCGTGAGGCACGATCTTCACTTGCAGGCATTTACAAAAAAGGAAATACAATATAATTTATTTTTTAAAAAAACTATAACAAATCACAAACACTGATAAATATCCATTGTGCGAAAGAGGAACAATTGTCAATAATAAAATTTTTTTAAGTAAATAAATAATACTGAGAATGTGACATCGAGTTCTTGAAAGTGAGTCTGTAGAGTACTGAACAAAAGTCGTGGGCACGTACACATGAGGCTAAGACTTCTGCACAGTACTGTTGTGATTTTATATATTGCAATGTAACTGCTACCACGAGGGGAAAAAAAGCAAATTTCATGATGTGTGAGTGATGATAAACCTGATCCTGATATTGTGGACTGAGAGTGGGAAGGGGCAGGGAGAGGGGAAGAGAGAGGGAAGCACCAGAGAGATGTTCTGTAATGATCAATAACAAATTGTTTAGAATCAAGTGACTTTGCCTGGTGCCCCAGGCGCTGGGCATGCCTGCCACTCCATGCCACCCTCCCCCGCCTCTGGCACTCCTCCTCTGCCACCTGTCCCACACCCCTCCCATGGGGCTCCACCTTTACTATTTGCAGCATCCTTTGCACCCATCAGATATACAAACTCACTCTCTTCTCCACATTGAGAAATAGAGTACTGTGCAAAGTCTAGGCACTTTAGCTATGTATATGTGACTAAAACATTTGCACTGTACTGTAGGTTGTGGAGTCTGTGTGGTGAGTGAAGTTATCAGGAATCTGATGGTTGTGGGGTAATAACTGTTCCTGAACCTGGTGGTGTGGGACCTGAGGCTCATTGTGGTGAGTGAAGTTATCCACACTGGTTCAGGAGCCTGATGGTTGTGGGGTAATAACTGTTCCCGAACCTGGTGGTGTGGGACCTGAGGCTCATTGTGGTGAGTGAAGTTATCCACACTGGTTCAGGAGCCTGATGGTTGTGGGGTAATAACTGTTCCTGAACCTGGTGGTGTGGGACCTGAGGCTCATTGTGGTGAGTGAAGTTATCCACACTGGTTCAGGAGCCTGATGGTTGTGGGGTAATAACTGTTCCTGAACCTGGTGGTGTGGGACTACCTTCTTCCTTATGGTAGTGAAAAGAAAACATGTCCTGGATGATGGGGGTTTTTGATGGATGCTACTTTCTTGTGGCTCAGTGAGGAGGAGGACTTTGCCCGTGATGGACTGGGCTGATCCCACCACTCCCTATAGGTTTTTCTGTTTCTGGGCATTGGTGTTTCTATACCTGGCTGTAATGCAAGTGTTGCTGTGTAAGTACAATTGCTTGTTTGGCCACAGCACCCTACTAAATTGCCACTTGTTCTTCTGTAGGTCCTCAGCATGTTTACAGATTGGAGATATTTGTACAACAGCTCATAAATACAGTGCAACACACACAAAATGCTAGACGTAGCATCTATGGAAATGAATAAACAGGCAACATTTAATATTTCCTTATACAGTGGTTTCTCGTTAATTGGGACACATTAGGACAAGCACATTTTGACCCTATTAGGTTGTCCTAATTAGCTAAAGTTTCATGGAAATATTTAAAAGGCACAATAAAGACAAATTACTATTTAACTAAGTAACAAAATATGTATTTAAATGAAATACGGAAAAAATTAGAACGCTACCAATGGTGGTTGCCCATCATATCTGACAATGACAGGAAACCTGTATGAGAGTTTTTTAAAGTGGAAAAGCCGGTGCACTGAGACATTTCCACTCTCGACCTCAGAAGTCCAAGTCAAGTGATACAAACAAGCGTCCCAAACGGAGGTCTTCCTTAGTTGCACCACTTGGAGAGACTTTGCAACGGGTAGTAAATTCTCATGTTTGTGTTCCCTGCATCTGCAAACTTTCTCGTGTTTGTGATTGACCACTCCACTACAAAGTCTCTGAGGTGTGCCTGCTCTGAAGAAGCTTAAATCTTCCTTACAATGGGAGTCCAGTGAAACCCTCTATCACTGCTACCCCTCAGTGATCTCTTCTGCACCTTGTACCTGCTTGTTTGCCTCCCTACCAAACTTCTTCCCCCTTTCCAGTCCTGAAGAAGGGCCTCAGCCCGAAACATTGACTGTTTATTCCCCTCCGTAGACACTGCCTGATCTGCTGAGTTCCTCCAGCATTTTGTGTGTGTATTAGGAATTTGCTGTGGTGTGTTGACATGCAACAAAAAAAAACAACACTCAATTATAGAGAATGAAGAATCATGTAAAATAGAAAAGTTAGAAATTAAAGTACAGATATGAAGTAAAATGTGCATAAATATGTAATTACCAACTTGGTTAACTTTGTTATTACAGGTTTCCAAGAGTGTGGTGAAGGAGTTGATGCCAGACATTGCCATGGCAGCCACATCAAAGCCAAGCTTGCCACCCAAAGACCCTGAGCTTTGCAAAGCTGTGCCCGAAGCCGGGCAGGAACCCACAGAGCTGAGCACCGAGGCTCCCGAACTGCCCTGTTCAAGTCGCGGTGTCAGCAAGTACAGCTTGAGGAAGAAGAAACACTCTCGGGGACAGAAACCCCGCAGGCATGTAGACTTTTGGAACTACCCTGATTTTTATGACTTTTCTCCGGATGATTCCTGCCAGTCTTTTGCTCCATCCCAGAAGTTGCCCAGCCCTGCCCCATCCCCTTCAAAGGGTCACACATTCTGCCAAGATGCGAAAAATAACTCCAGACAACCCACGAGCTTAAAGCCACCTCATTTAAGTCCAGCATTGCTTTCAAAAAGAAAAGAGACCTTGAACAGTGATCCAATAGATGTTCACGAGAAGGCTGACCTTACGAGGACTTCTGTAAGTGTTGACCCACCACCTGCAGTGGAGGTTATTCATTGTACTGCTGGCACAGATCTGACCCATGGTCTACCAGCTCACGAGGAAAGGCTGCTGGATGTACCTCAGCAATTCGGGAGGCCTGACCAGCAAACACCTTTAGAACCAGCTGATTACAAAGCCTTTGCTGGTGGGACATTGATAGGGACAGACTTAATCCATGGCTTGCCGGCTGAAGAGTCGAAGCCAAGGCCCAGGCTTGTGTCGCCTGTCAAGTGTTCGTTCCTCCCTTGTGAGCCACTGTCATCCCAGCTGAGACGAAGGAACTCGCCACAGACCATAGTAAAGTCAGACAACTTCTCGTCGCCAGCACCTACCTGTTGCGACTACCTTTATCGGAGGGGTGGTTCTGACACCGCAGTGACCACAGACTTGACTTCTAGTCTTCCCGCCAGCCCTGGTGTAGGTGTGCCGTTCATCTCTGTCATTGAGGACGCAGCTGGGAGACTAGCCGAGGCAAGCCACCTCTCACCATCAAACTGTTGTATCAGCCATAGCGTGAACACCAAGAGACAGCCAAATAAGTCTGAGCCTAGAGACTTTCTATACAAGAAGTCGGCTCTATAGATCTGGCGTATGTTATTTCCCTTCTGATATTTTGTGTCATTTTTCTCTTTCCTTTTTCTCCCTTTCTCTATCTTATTTTGTTCTTTTTTTTACTCTGTCTCTATTTTCCCTTTCTTTTCCCCGTTTTCCTCTCTTTCTCCTCTCTCAATCTCTCCTTTCTTTTTCTCTCCTCTTTCTCTCTCTCTTTTCCTTCCAAAGGATGCCCATCAAACAAAAAATCATGTGGTGCGACGGAAGTTCTTGTGAGTTTAGTCATGGTTAGCTGGTTAGCCTCACTGACTGTATGCCTATATCCCGAGCTGTTTGATTCCTTCTGATCCAGATGAATCACGGGGGATGAGTCTCTGAGCAATACAAACCATTCTAGTGACTATATTTACAGCAGCGAGGTCTTGTTTTGTGCTTACTTTCTCCTTGTAGTCCCATAACAAGCTGATAGAATGGACAGGAAGGGATGTGCTCCAGGGGATGGATTTTTTTTTTGCTCAATCCCATTTTATTTTGACAAGAGGGCATAATTGAAATGTGCTGTATGTTGACAGGGAGAAGAGCCCCATGTCCTATGCAAGTTAAACAGGGCCAAAACAGAGGAACCAGCTGAGGAAGATTGAAAACTTTCAGCAAAAAGCACAAGGGAATGATTTTGTTTTCATTTTGGAATTGTTGTTCTGCAAAGAAACTTTGACTTTAGTTCAGAAATCATGACTGGGTTCGCATTTTTATTTTATTTCTGTTGAACTGGAGTGTTATAAGTGAAGTGGACAGATATTTTTGTTGTCAATGCTTCGCCACAAGGCAGTCATTACGATCGGCTCCACTCATGGGCGCTTGCTGCTCACTGCATGGAACTGGGGTCATTGCAAGTAAGACTTACCCCAAGCTTGACTCCTGCTGCGTGTTGTCAGGCAAGCAGTGTTCCCCCTTCGCCCCCCCCCCCACTTGGAATTGTGGGCATTGCTGCATGCAGGAAGGAAGTATTAGTCAAGATCCTTCTTGCAATGCCATCCATCCTCTGTGCCCACCATCAATCAACTTCAACCAGAGCGTGCTCCCACGCTTGTATTTGTCCCTCATCCTATGATGAGGTAGCCTCCCTGTGATTGGGCAGGAGAGCCCTCCTGAAGCCCAGTGCCACTGGGAAGGCGATCAGAGTTGCTGCCTCATCCACTCGGGATGAGGGTGCTTCACTGTGGATGAGAAAAGGAGTTAATATTCAAGTGGAGGGGCTGTCTCTTTATTTTACCATGGTATTCTGTAGCCTGATGCAAATAACTATGCTGGAAATGATTTTTCTAGTAAAATTATGAATTCTTTAAAACTGGAGCTTGGACAATAGTTTGTGGAACTTCTTGCTGTATCAGCTAAACGGTATGGGGGGAGGTCAATTTCAAGAAATGCTCATGCGCTTTTACTTGTAGGTAACACAGGCAAAGCAACCAGTCTCTCGTATCACTGACATTAAACTGCCTGTTCAGGTTCTGCCCAGATGTTAAACATCTGGGTTGAACTGCTAGATTATCAGGAAGTATTGTGAGAAATCGAGAGAGGGAGTGTGTTATGCAAAGGAGGCAGATCCAGTTGATAATAGGGCTATTTTGTTGCATGGTTAGTTATGCAACCCGTAAAGGCACTGGAAATTCCCTCGCACCCTTATCCTGTCCCAGGTCTCCTCTTTTTGAGGCCCTTTACTCATAACCTTAACTGTCTCAAGCTGCTTCTAAACTGCTTTGGAGAGGTTGTTTCTATTTTAGACATCTTGAAGTTTAAAATTATGTTTTGAATATATTTTTATATGATATTATCAACTGCGCATCTACAGGTTGTATCACCTTTTCCTAAAACATTTAGTCTGTTTAAATCCCAGCCTCTGGTTTCTACCATACTTGTTGAAATGGTCATTGAACTCATGAATTATTTAAAGATTTGATTTTGAAACTCTCTAGTGAGCCAGGGTTTTGTTCTAAGGCAGTTTAAAGAGGCATGTACCACCGCAAACTTAGCCAAAGCTTTAGGCGTAATCTGTAAACTGATTTAATCTGATGCTGTTGCAAGTATTAGAGGCATGTTCCATATTGTCCATTCTCAGTCCTTCTGGACCACTAGTATTCTACAATTAGGTTAAAAAAAAGGATTGTGATTGTGCATGCCACTGAAGGAGCTGCCAAGACCAAAACCAGATGTGTGTGGGGTCAGCTCATAAGGCTGGATCCTCACTTGAATAATGAGGTTCACTTTCCTAATTCGTCAGCAAACTATTGTCAATAGATCAGAACATATATGGAGCAGAATTAGGCCATTCAGCCCATTGAGCCTGCCATTTCACCATGGCTAATTGATTAGTCCTTTCAACCCGACTCTCCTAGTTAAACAATGGAGAGCACAGAAAAAGTTGCAGGATGGTGGTCCCTCCCTTCATTGGAAGAACGGTAATAAACTGATCCACTAAGATTGGGCAAGTAGATGTTTAAATATCTCTCCTCCCATTAATTTTGAGGTGTTCATTCTTATCACTTTCAAGTGGCTAGTTTGCGTGTGTGCAGTTGGCCTTTTCTCTATCACTTTGAAACTTTGGAGACAACTTCTACAAAAATCCGTTTGCCAGTTATTTGACTACAGTTACAAAACTGGTGATCTGTGACTTAGACTAGTGCTGGCAATGTTCTGTTTTCCCTCACCTTTTGTGGTCCAATATACAGACAACATTATTCAATGAAGATCTTGAGATCACCATGAGGTTCTGCAGATGCTGGAAATGCAGTACAGTGCACACACAAAATGCTGGAAGGATCTCAGCAGTCAGGCAGCATCTAGGCAGATGTTCCCAATCTATTTTATGCCATTAAACAAGGGGTCGGTGGACCCCCAGGTTGGGAGCCCCTGATCTATGAGGAGGAATTACTGTTTATTCCTCTCCATCAATATCACCTGGCCTCAGTTCCTCAAGCATTTTGTGTGTGTTGTAGAAGATAATGTCTCCTTATTTTCTTACCCACCCCCCTGCCAACTTCAGTATTATTTTTATCTACTTTACCATCAGATCAGTAAATAATTTATGCGCTAGTATTATGGTCAACCTTGTGACTCGGGAAGCCACCAGATCAAGCCCTTTCCCTTTTCTACTAGGCCTTTGAGTAAGTTTTGATTTTTATTTCCTACTTGGAGAAAAGCAAAAAAACTTCTATCAGATTTGTTTAACAGGCCGAGTCATATTTGCAAGGCTGACCCACTTGGAGTCATTGTTTGGCCAATGATTTACAACCTATCAAGTACCTGAATGTCTGGATAAACATAAGGGCAACTTGTTCAACCGTCCAGCTTGACATTGAATTTCCTCTTCAGAGATTTCCATAAGACATAGGTGCAGGATTAGGCCTTGCAGCCCATCGAGTCTACTCCACCATTTGATCATGGCTGATTTTTTTTCTCCTCCTCAGCCCTATTTTTCTGCCTTCTCCTCATAACCTTTGACACCCTTATTAATCAAGAAGCTAGCAATCTCAGCTTTAAATATACCCAATGACTTGGCCTCCACAACCATCTGTGGTTTTGAATTCCTCAAGATTCACCATCCTCTGGCTAAAGAAATCCTTGCTCTAAGGGACATCCCTCATTTCTGAGGCTGTGCCCTCTGATCCCAGATTTCCCCCAGCATGCAGGACATTCTCCCCACATCCACTCTATCGAGGCCTTTCAATATTCAATAGGTTTCAATGAGTTCACCCCTCATTCTTCTGAATTCCAGCGAGTAGGGGCCCAGAACCATCAAACGCACCTCATATTGTACATTAACCCTTTCATTCTTAGGATCATTATGAATCTTCTCTGGATCCTTTCCAATGGCTGAACATCTTTTCTGAGATGTGGGCCAGAAACTGCTCACAATACTCCCAAGTGTGGTCTGACCAAATTCTCCATCATCTAAAATAGACATGCCCTTTGGCCCACAATGTTGTACTGATCTTTTAACCTACTTTTAAGATTCATCTAACCTCCCCTCCTATGTAGCCTTCCATTTTTTTATAAGTTCCTTGCATGCAGAGACATGATTCTGCAGATGCTGGTAATCTTGAGCAACACACACACACAATGCTGGAGGAACTCAGCAAGTCTTCATCGCCTCCCTCTGGTTCCCCTCCACCTTCCCTTCCTCCCATGGGTCACTCCTTCTTTATCAGCCTTTTACCTTACATGTTCTCACTGATCAGCTATACTCCTTCCCCTCGCCTTCTCTCTCCCCACCTTATTCTGGCTCTTACCCTTTCCAGTCCTGATGAAGGGGCTTGGCCTGAAACATCAACTGTTTATTTCTCTCCTGACGTGCCGATTTCCTCAGCACTTTACATGTGTGTTGGCCCAGAGCAGGGGTTCCCAACCTTGCTTAATGGTATTGTTCAATAACATGAAAAAGGTTCAGAACCCCTGCTCTCGAGTTCCTTGCAATAAGTGTCAAGCTTTCCATGTACTTTAGAACTTATTTGATAGCACCATTAGTATATCCCAGAAAGTCACACAAGCCAGCTGTGCCACTTCCTGTGGTGTTTGCTGAGTCAGATATTTCTACGAGTTGACCTAAAGCTGACATTTGAATCCAGTTGAAGCACACCAGTGAGGCCTCACTTGGAGTAGTGTGAGCAGTTTTGGGCCCCTTATCTAGGAAAGGATGTGCTGACAAAGGAGAGAGTTCAAGGAAGGTTCACAAAAATGATTATGGGAATCAAAGGCACATATGAAGAACGTTTGATGGTTCTGGCCCTTTGCTCACTGGAATTCAGAAGAATGAGGGGTGACCTCACTGACACCTGTCAAATGTTGAAAAGGTCTCGACAGAGTGGATACGAAGAGGATGTCTTCTATGGTGGGGAAGTCTTAAGTCCTGAGGAGAGAGCAGAATAGAGGGGTGTCCATTTAGAATGGAGATGAGGAAGAATTTCTTTAGCCAGAATAGAGAATCTGTGGGATTCTTTGCCACAGGCGACTGTGGAGGCCAAGTCATTGAGTATATTTAAGGCAGAGGTTTATAGGTTCTTAATTGTCAGAGCATGAAGGGATATGGGGAGAAGGCAGGAGATTGGGGCCGAAGGGGAAATGGATCAGTCATGATGAAATAACAGAGCAGACTTTGAAAAAGAAATCCTTTTAAAGGGAAGGGGGCAGAGGAGGGTTGTGCTCACAGAAAAAAGTTTGACGGTGATAACGGTGTCCTGATGGCATCGTACTTGTGCTCCTTGAGTCTGACTGCCATTGGTCAAGACTCCAGACTTGCCGTGGCAACAGCCCAAGATCAGCATTGCAAGGCAGACAGCTTTGTGCTGTTCGTGTGGATAACCACCCCAGAGTTGATAACTGGTCACATGCTGGTTCTGATAATGAAAATGTGTCTCAAACTCTTTGAGACTTTGAGGGAAAGGGAAAAAAAACATTGAGGCCTTTTTATATAAATAGACCATAAGACATAGGAGCAGAATTGGGCCATTTGGCCCATCGAGTCTGCTCCGCCATTCAATCATGACTGATTTATTATCCCTCTCAACCCCATTCTCCTGCCTTCCCCCCTAACCTTTGACCCTTGATGCCCTGACTAATCTTTCAACTTCCACTTTAAATAAACCCAATGACTTAAACTCCACAACCGTCTGTGGCAATGAATTACACCGATTCACCACCCCCGCTTAGAACTTCCTCCTCATCCATACTCTAAAAGAACATTCTGAAGATGTGCCCTTGGGCTTAGAATCCCCCACTATAGGAAGCATCCTCTCCATGTCCTCTCTATCCAGGCCTTTCAATATTCGATAGGTTTCGATGAGATTTTTGGGCCAGTGAGACAAACTGAAAAACCCATCCCTAAATAGAGGGTGTGGGGTACAACACCATCTATCAGCTACTTACAGTGCCATCCGAACACCTCTATTCTGGCATCTCCACAGCAGTTCACACCTGCATTCATGCAAAGATAAGACTAGTGACCCTCTCAATACCTCTGCGACTCTTAACGGCCCAAATGTGACTGCTATACCTTTAAACAACTGGCAGAGTTTATAAGCTGGAAAACCACCCACCACGGATCAGAACTGAAGAAGCCTCTCAGATGAGTGGCAAAACGTCTTCTAGTCAACCCAGCAAGTCCAGTTTATTCACTACTGCTTGTTTTACAATGATCTGGATAATTGAGAACCTTCATAGACACTCCTCATATATTAACCCTTTCTTTCCTGGGATGATTCTCGTAAACCTCCTCTGGACCATCTCCAATGCCAATACATCTTTTCTTAGATAAGGGGCCCAAAACTGCTCACAATACTCCAAGTGCAGTCTAACCAATGCCTTATAAATTCTCAAGCATTACATCCTTTCTTTTACATTCTAGTCCTCTTGAAAAGAATGCTAACATTGCATTTGCCTTCCTCACCAGTGACTTAACCTGCAAGTTAACCTCTTAGGGAATCCTGCGTGAGGACTCAGGATACTCACTTTCATGTAGCCTTGCATGTCATTCAACCCCTGATGCCACCAGTGGTGTTGGCAGGGTCTGAGGAGTGTGATCGGAGCAAGTAGGGATGTTGCTTTTAGCTGCTGAGCTTGAAACGCAGTGGAAACTCAAGGCAGCTGGAAAGAACATTTGGGGTTCTGCACAATGCACCTGGAACACAAGCATTACATTTCAACCACTCAAGCCCATTACACCATTTAGCTATGTTCATGGTGAGGATTGTTGCAAACTCCATCCTCGGGGTTGTTTCACTTACAAGTGGGCCCTCTTTGACAGCGCTTGGTTAGCAGGCTTCTCATTAGCTTACTTGCTTACTGCCTGTAATGCCACTGGCATTTAGGGCAGCAATGAAGGTCCTCATTAGTTGTTAGCCCTGAGCTGAACCCCTGAACCTGTACCAGTGGACCTCTCTTGATCTGGCCTCTACCCTTTGACCTGTTTGGCATGGGTGACCCTACCAAGAGCCAAAGCATAAAGCCTCGACTCCAGCCAGCATAGCTCTCTGGATAATTGAGGCACACAGACCTCCAAACACTCAAGACAAGGTTGTGCTCCTCTTTGAGGTTCTCATTAGCATTGAATCATAAACACAAGAGATTCTGCAGATGCTGGAAATCCCAAAGCAACACACACAAAATGCTGGAGGAACTCAGAAGGTCAGGCAGCATCTGTGGAGGAGAATAAACAAGTCAACATTTCGAGCTAAGATACTTCATTTCTTGCCAAGGCCCTTCATCAGGTGGTAATGTTGACCGTTTACTCCCCGCAGTAGCATTGGCCAGCACACGAAAATGAAGACAGAAATTCTGATTGTTTCCCCTTGTATTGGTGCCCACATCTGCTTTTGCAAGACCATAAGGCATAGGAACAGAATTAGGCTATATGGTCCAACGAATCTGCTCTGCTATTCCAACATGGCAGATTTATTATCCCCATTCTCCTGCCTTCTCCCCATAACCTTTGACATCCTTACTAGTCAGCCAATAGGAGTGAAAGTAGGCCTTTCAGCAGAGACTTAGTCATTTTTAGCGTGTGACGAGCGAGGCCCAAGCCAAAGAACTATAGAACCCGTATGCAGAATCAGCAGAAAAGTATTTGAATGGGAGGTGGTTTACTGAAGAACTGAAAATCATCACGGCTTCAATTTCCCACTTGAGTGTGCATTGGTAGAGTCTGCAAGCCAGTCTTCTTCCTTCACCTGCAGAGCAATGGCAGGTTCTTGCTTAAACCACTGCTCACCAACTTTTTTAAACACCTCATAAGCAGGAGAGGTTCTGCTGATGCGGAAAATCTTGAGCAATGCACTCAAAACACTGGGGGGAGTTCATCAGGTCAGGCAGCATCTGTGGAAGGGACTGAAATAGGGGTTATGTAGGATTGATTTTAGAAGATCAGCACGACAACGAGGGCCGAAGGGCTTGTACTGCGCTGCATTGTTCAGTGTTCTAATTCAGGGGTTCCCAACCTTCTTTATGCCTTAGACCCCTACCATTAACTGAGGTGTCCATAAACAAAGTTTTTGGCCAAGACTTTTGACTATTCATTCCCCTCCATCAATGTCACTTGACTTGCTGAGTTCCTCCAGCATTTGTGTGAGTATTAAGTACTTAGCTGGTTTCAAAATTTACCTATTCACTTACACAGGAGAGAATTTATAATTGTCCCAGGCTATATCAATGGTACTGCTCCACTGTTACATTTGGAAAGATGTTAAAGGAAGGATGGTAATTAAATTCCGTCAATCACATTTTTGTAAGTGCCATGTCCTACTTTTTATAACAAACAGAAGTTTACCATTTAATCTACATGTTAATGACTGAATCCCAGCTCACCTGTATGCCACATTGAGAGTCATTGCCTTTGTAAATTTCCCCATGTGTATAATATGTGTTTCTTCTAAATCTATTTTTCTACAACATTAGGTGTGTCCAGTGTCAATTAGGGAAAATAAATTGATTATGTTTTTTTCCACCCAAATAGTAAGTTATTTATATACTATAGTTGCTTGGATCTTTCTAATGTCCCAACAATAATAAATGTATGAAAACTCTACTGACTGTATGTGCATGTCTCTTGTGTCTGTAGTACTGAACTCCATCTGCCAGAGGCTGAATCATTCTTATTAATTAGAACAGATGTTGTGTTATAATAAAGTAACCCTCTCTTTAGAAAAGGGCCCATTGCATATATATCAGACCATAGTGTGCATGTAATCATTGGAGTTCATTGTTGCATAATCAATCCAGTTTACTCACAGTACTGAAACATAATTAAATATCCATACAATGTCCAAGGACAAGGCGTCAAACTTTCTCCAGGTTGTGTGACAACTAGCTAACTTAAAGTTATCTCTCCACATTTCCCGTGAGACCAAAGTCTGCAAGAGGATTTTTATTTACAGCTCAGAATAAGCATTTCCAGCCCTTTGAGCCCAGGAACCCCTGGTTTAATCCTACCCTAATCATGGGATGATTTACACTGATTAATTAACCTACCAACCGGTATGTCTATGGACTGTAGGAGGGGGGGACCCACACAGTCACAGGGAGAACGTACAAGCTCCTTACAGACAGCAGTGGGAATTGAACCCCGGTCACAAGTACTGTAATATATTGTGCTAACACTCTACACTACCATGCTGCTCACACTGGTGTCTGTCCTTCCAAATTTAGCTCTGAGGGTTTCCCCATGGCCTTCACTCATGTTTGTCGTCTGTCTCCACCTTTCACCTTTTTCCTCTTCTTTCTCCAAAACTCCTGCACGCCCTCCAGAAAGTGGCTGCCCCATTTCTTCTTGATGTTCCAAGGCATTTTATTGACCGAAATGTTAACAAGACAAATCCTGTTGGCTAATACACCAAGTCTAACTTAATCAACTGAATTATTATATTTAACACCAACAAAATATGAATGACCTGATTTTGTGATGTAGTTAAAGGAACACATTACATTTTGAGAAAGTCTGGAAGGACTGTTTGGGGCCCTGAATGAGGGAGAGGGATGAGGTGACTGGGTAGGTGTAGCACTTCGGCCGCATGCAGGGATAAATGCCAGAAGGAAAGATTAGTGGGGAGGGACAATTGACGAGGCGATTGGACACAGCTAATCGAGTCACAGGAACCACACAGCACAAACAGCACAGTGGTTAACTGGCAGTATTGCAGCTTGGAGTGTCAGTAGTTCAGAGTTCAAATCCTGCCACTGCCTGTAAGAAGTTTTTGTATATCCTTCCCGTGACCACCTGGGTTTCCTCCAGATGCTCGGGTTTCCTCCCAAAGTCCAAAGATGTACCACTTGGGAGGTTCATTTGTTCTTGTAACTTGTCCCATGATTGGGCTAGGGCAGTGATTCCCAATAGAGGCAGTGCTGCACCCTCTCTCTCTCTCTCCCCCCCCCCCCAAGGGGATGGTTATGTGTCCTTAAGGGGCATTAAGAAAAACAGAAGTTGTTGGGGGTGTTCAAGATTATTGGGGGGGAGGGGGCGGTAAGCAGCACCCTAACTTGAGGCACGAGGCCTGACCAACCATGTCAACTTGCTGCCATCATGAACATCCAATAGGCATTCCCAGTTTGTGTTAATTTTGTATTTTAATTTAGCCCCATTAATGGTGGGTAAATATTACAGCATAATCTCTGTGTCTGAAGGTGCTGAAGCCTTGAATTCTAATCCTACTAAGAAACAGAAACTACAGAAAGTGCGTCAAAACAATGTTACATACCTGGAGTGGTTTTATTCCATTCCCATAAGATCAGCAACACCCATGTGTCTTACTTGTAATACTGTATTGTCTAATGAAGCCATGAAACCATAAAGATTGCAGGAACACTTCCGTAAAAGACAGCCTGAAAAGGGTCCTTATCGTATTACTGAGTTCCAGAAGATGAAAGAAACATTGGAAAAGAGTTGCACACTTGAGTCATTTGCTAAGAAAACTAAAAGTGATTTTGATAATGGTCTCATTGCTTCTTATAACATTTCCAAAATGATAGCAAAGTGTGGAAAATCTCATACAATTGGTGAAAGATTAATAATGACTGCTGTGTCAGGAGTGCTCACCACTGTTCTCAAAATGGATACCAGTATTTTAAAATCAATTCCTCTGTAATAACTCTGTAGCTCATCATGTTGATGAAATAAGTGAAGACATTGAGTACCGACTATGTACAGAGCGACAAAAAACACAATTCAGGTCCCAACTCCGAGTTAACTGTGTGAGACAACAAGGCATTGCTAGTGGCATATGTCCAGTTGAACAAAAATGGAAAAGTTTATGAAGAGATTCTCTTTTGTAAAAAGTTTAAAATCAAATATCAACAGAGAATCAATCTACAACGAGCTCAAAATGTATATTAAGGATAAAAGTATTCTGATTAGGAACATGATTTCTTGTGTAATAGATGGAGCACCGTATATGACAGGTCACCATGCTGGTTTACCAGCAATCCATCGTGCAATTCATCATCAACGTCTCGCAGCCAAAAACCTTAGCTAGCGACTTTTTCAAGAATGAGTCTTGTAATATCTGCCATCAACAAAATTCAGGCTCATCCATTAAATAGCAGAATAGTCCACCAGTTATGTCGAGATAATGAAGAGTTTGAATGCTTGCTTCTTCACACTGAAGGCATTGGCTGTCAAAAGGCTGCTGCTAAAAATGCTTCTTTGATTTTTTTGATACTGTGGTTGAATTTTTGCTCAAAGTGAACAGGAACCTGGAAGCAAAATTGAACTTCAATGGAGATTTGATATACCTAGCCGATCTCTATGACAAAATGAACATTCTAAATATGAAACTGCAGGGTGAGAATTTCAATTTAATCCAGGCAAAAAGTGCAGTGTTCACTTTTATCGGAAAATTGAAAATATTTAGGCAAAACATTGGGAGAAGAATGTTCTCACAGTTTCCCTACATGGAGAGTATGGCAGTCTCTTTCACAGACAGTGATTTGCAAGAGTACTGCTAGATTACTCTGTTGGAGGGAAATAAGGGACTGTTATGTTTTATGTTTGACTGAGATGTGGCTTTCTCCCAGCACATTAGATAGAGCAGTCAAACCAGAAGGCTTCTCCATTTTCCGTATGGACTGAACTGCTGATTCGGAGAAGGCAAACGGCGGAGGTGTGTGTTTCACAATACATTTTTCATGGTGCCCTGATGTGGTTTTGTCAAACTCATGCTCCCCTGATCTTAAACACACAATGGTCAAATTCTATTTACCTAGGGAGTTCTCCTCCATAATCCTGATTGCAGTTTACATACCACCAGCGGCCCAGTGAGATACTGCATGAGGCTGTCTCCAAACATGAAACAGCCCATCCCATCGCATTTCAAATCAGTGCTGGACACCTCAACCAGGTCTGTTTGAAGAAAACCCTGTCCAATTACCATCAGCATATAACCTGTAGCACCAGAAGTCCCAACACACTAGACCACTGTATACTAAGATAAGGAATGCCTACCATTCCATGCCTTGGTAGCATTTTGGTAAATTGGATCACTTGGCTGTCCTTTTCCTGCCTGCATACAGGCAGAGGATAAAGAGCAAAACTCCAGGGATTAGGACAAGGAAAGAGGAGTCAGTGGACTCATCTGAGGATCTGAATAAATACACCATGGTTGTCATGAACTTTATAAAAACAGTCCTAGATGAGTCTGTCCCCACAAAATCATTCAGAGTCTTGACCAGTCAGAAGCTTTGGATGAACCATGAGCTCTGCAATGCGCTGAGAGTCAGATCAGAGGCATTCGAGTCTGATGACCAAGAAAGTTACAAGAGGTCCAGGCAAAGTGACAATTCTGGACTAAACGTGAATCAGCGAAGGATGCTCGACAGTTGTGGCAGTGCTCAAGTACTATCACCTCTTACAAAGTTAAATCAAGCGACATAGGAGACAGCAAGGCTTCACTCCATATTAGCTCAATGCCTTCTATTCTCACTTTAAACATCAAAACATGAAGATCAAATTCAATCACCTCAATATCAAAGTGTATATGTTACCATATACTCCCTTGAAATTAATTTTCGTGGGAAATATAGGAAAATAAAGATATACAGTAGAATAAACAAGAAGTCATACAGAAAGAAAGACTGAAAAACAATGTGCAAACACAAAGTGCACTGCAGATGCTGTGGTCAAATAAACGCATACAAACAAGCTGGAGGAACTCAGCAGGTCGGGCAGCATCTGTGGAAATGGACAGTTAACGTTTCGGGCCGAGACCCTTTGTCAGGGCTGAAGAAGGAGGGGGGAGGGGGGAAGGTGCCAGGTGAAAAACCAATCAGAGGAAAGATCAAGGGGTGGGGGAGGGGAAGCAGGGAGGGGATAGGCAGGAAAGGTGAAGAAGGAATGTAAGGGGAAAGCACTATGGGTAGTAGAAGAAGGCAGAATCATGAAAGAGGTGATAGGCAGCTGGAAGAGGAAGCAGAATGAAAGGGGGAGGTGGAGGGAATTACCGGAAGTTGGAGAATTCGATGTTCATACCAAGGGGCTGGAGACTACCCAGATGGTATATGAGGTTGTTCGTATATAAACCTGATTATGATAAAGAAGAATCCTTGAAAGTGAGTCCGTAGTTTGTGGAATCTGTTCAGAGTTGAGGTGAGTGAATTTATCCACACTGGTTCAGGAGCCTGATGGTTGTAGAGTAATAACTATTCCTGAACCTGGTGGTGTGGGACCTGAGGCTCATTGTGGTGAGTGAAGTTATCCACACTGGTTCAGGAGCCTGATGGTTGTGGGGTAATAACTATTCCTGAACCTGGTGGTGTGGGACCTGAGGCTCATTGTGGTGAGTGAAGTTATCCACACTGGTTCAGGAGCCTGATGGTTGTGGGGTAATAACTATTCCTGAACCTGGTGGTGTGGGACCTGAGGCTCATTGTGGTGAGTGAAGTTATCCACACTGGTTCAGGAGCCTGATGGTTGTGGGGTAGTAACTGTTCCTGAACCTGGTGGTGTGGGACCTGAGGCTCAGTGTGGTGAGTGAAGTTATCCACACTGGTTCAGGAGCCTGATGGTTGTGGGGTAATAACTGTTCCTGAACCTGGTGGTGTGGGACCTGAGGCTCATTGTGGTGAGTGAAGTTATCCACACTGGTTCAGGAGCCTGATGGTTGTGGGGTAGTAACTGTTCCTGAACCTGGTGTTGTGGGACCTGAGGCTCATTGTGGAGAGTGAAGTTATCCACACTGGTTCAGGAACCTGATGGTTGTGGGGTAATAACTGTTCCTGAACCTGGTGATGTGGGACCTGAGGCTCATTGTGGTGAGTGAAGTTATCCACACTGGTTCAGGAGCCTGATGGTTGTGGGGTAATAACTGTTCCTGAACCTGGTGGTGTGGGACCTGAGGCTCATTGTGGTGAGTGAAGTTATCCACACTGGTTCAGGAGCCTGATGGTTGTGGGGTAATAACTGTTCCTGAACCTGGTGGTGTGGGACCTGAGGCTCATTGTGGTGAGTGAAGTTATCCACACTGGTTCAGGAGCCTGATGGTTGTGGGGTAATAACTGTTCCTGAACCTGGTGGTGTGGGACCTGAGGCTCATTGTGGTGAGTGAAGTTATCCACACTGGTTCAGGAGCCTGATGGTTGTGGGGTAGTAACTGTTCCTGAACCTGGTGTTGTGGGACCTGAGGCTCATTGTGGTGAGTGAAGTTATCCACACTGGTTCAGGAGCCTGATGGTTGAGGGGTAATAACTGTTCCTGAACCTGGTGGTGTGGGACCTGAGGCTCATTGTGGAGAGTGAAGTTATCCACACTGGTTCAGGAGCCTGATGATTGTGGGGTAATAACCGTTCCTGAACCTGGTGGTGTGGGACCTGAGGCTCATTGTGGTGAGTGAAGTTATCCACACTGGTTCAGGAGCCTGTTGGTTGTGGGGTAGTAACTGTTCCTGAACCTGGTGGTGTGGGACCTGAGGCTCCTGTACCTCCTGCACGATGTTAGCAGTGAGAAGAGGTCATGGCCTGGACGTTGGGGTCCCTGATGATAATTTACTTTCTTGTGGCAGTGCTCCATGTAAATGTGCTCAATTTCTCCAGCGTTTTGTGTGTTGCTTTTCGGGGTCCCCGGTGTTACCCCTCTCCGCGACGTGGTGCACCCAGAGGCAAACCTGCCGTTTCATTATGTCTTTTTTTCCGAGGCCGAGTTGCTAGCTTGACACAACCCAGCACGGATGGAAAGCGTGCAAGGAGCCGGCTGGATTCAAACCCACACCACTCACCTTGAAGTCCAGTGCTGAGTCACCAGCCTGCTTAACCCATGGACCAATGCCACTAAGCAAAGGGTAAATATCCCTTGCTTTCCCCTGTAAATACTTTAACGTGTTATAATTTAAAATAGGAATAACAGAGAGCATCCTGAGCAGCTGCATCACTGCCTGGTTCTGGAATTGCACCATCTCGGATTGTAAGACCCTGCAGCGGATAGTGAGGTCAGCTGAGAAGATCATCGGGGTCTCTCTTCCCGCCATTACAGACATTCACACCACACGCTGCATCCGCAAAGGAAACAGCATTATGAAGGACCCCACACACCCCTCATACAAACTCTTCTTCCTCCTGCCATCTGGGAAAAGGCACCAAAGCATTCAGACTCTCACGACCAGACTATGTAACAGTTTCTTCCCCCAAGCTATCAGACTCCTCAATACCCAGAGTCTGGACTGACACCAACTTACTGCCCTCTACTGTGCCTATTGTCTTGTTTATTATTTACTGTAATGCCTGCACTGTTTTGTGCACTTTATGCAGTCCTGTGTAGGTCTGTAGTCTAGTGCAGCTTTCTCTGTGTTGTTCTTTACGTAGTGTGGTGAACTAGATATACCTGTCTGACTGCTCCTGTGGCTCCTCCCACAGACCCTGCTGACTGCTCCTGTGGCTCCTCCCACAGACCCCTGTATAAAGGCGACTGTGGTCTGCTGCTCTCCCTCATTTTCCCAGGATGTAGTGTTGTTCTTCAGTCAATAAAAGCCGATATCTCACTTCCTAAGTCTCAGCGTGAGTTATTGATGGTGCATCACGTAGTTCAGTCTAGTTTTTGTACTGTGTCATGTAACATCATGGTCCTGAAAAACATTGTCTCATTTTTACTGTGTACTGTACCAGCAGTTATGGTCGAAATGACAATAAAAAGTGACTTGACTTGAACAGGCTGGAAAATCTAGCCCGGTACCGCCAACCTTTCAGACGTGCTGGCTTATCAGAGTTACCAGTTACTTTGAACTGATTTCTTCTCTCCCAGTTTCCCTTTATTAATTGTGTCTAAACCCTTGTTAGTTTCACCCTAATCCCCATCTATTGCATCAGATGTCGGCAGGGAGTGGAAGAGGAGCATTGGCCGGTGATTCCTCCGACCACACTGGGGCAATGTTTCCCTCACTTTGCTCGTGGGGTGCGGGAGCCACGGGCAGCATCGCCTCCTGATGTCCGTCCGTGCTCCCACTTGAACGGACCCATTTGTGGGGCTGCTCAGAGGGAGTCAGCTGGCTGGGTAGCTACTCATAACATATGAAAAAAACATTAGTACTGACGCAGGGCATCGACAGTCAGAGTAAAGATTACTATCACGGTATCTTGCATCTACAACCCTGAGCTCTGTTTCCTAGTGGAATCAGAATCAGGTTCAATATTACCAGTACATGTCGTGAAATTTGTTGTGTTTGCGGCAGCAGTTAAACGCGATAGATAAAAAAAGGGAAAAAAATGTGGAATACAGAATATATATAGTAGTTAAACTAAATATGGAGTGCAAAAAATATAAACAAGAGTAGTGAGATAGTGTTGAGTTCTGCCGAAGAGTTTCAGCCCGAAATGTCGACTGTACTGTTTTTCCATAATGGCCGCCCGGCCTGCTGAGTTCCTCCAGCATTTTGTGTTGCTCGGATTTCCAGCACCTGCAGGTTTTCTCTTGTTTGTGAGGTAGTGTTGATGGGTTCAATGTCCATTCAGAAATCAGATAGCAGAGGGGAATAAGCTGTTCCTGAATTGCTGAGTGTGTGTCTTCAGGCTTCTGTACCTCCTCCCTGATGGTAACAATGAGAAGAGGGCCTGTCCTGGGTGATGGGGACCCTAATGATGGAAAACTTATGAAAAACTATACAGAAACAGCTGACCAATGTGCAAGAGACAGATTGTGCAATTAAAAAATACCGAGGACATGAGTTATAGCGTCTTTGAAAGTGAGTGTGTAGGTTGTAGAATCAGCTTTAGAGTTAAGTATCCATGTTGGTCCAGGAGCCTGGTGGCTGTAGTGTCATAACTTCCTGAACCTGCTGAAGTCTCAGTCAGTCCTGATGGCAGTAGAGAAGAGAGGTGATGGAGAGTCCTTCTTGTGGCAGTATTTCTTGCAAGGTGTGCTCGGTGGTGGGGAGAGTGGAGCATCTGGCCTCACCTATCCCCTGCCAGCTTGTCCTACCTTCTTATTCTGGTTCCTTCCACTCATCCACCCCCTCTTCAGTCCTGATGAAGGGTCTCAGCCCAAAACATTGACTGTTTATTCCCCTCCATAGATGCTGCCTGACCTGCTCCAGCATTTGTACGTGTGTTGCTCTCTCGTCCAGGACCAGCAGGTCAGAGGAGATCTAGAGCAGGATTTGATCTCATTTCGTCTCCCTCGTTGTGATGAGGGTATTGCATCAAGATCACAAGAAAGTCTGTGGATGCTGGAAACCCAAAGCAACACACACAAAATGCCAGAGGAACTCAGCAGGCCGGGCAGCATCTGTGGAAATGAGTGAACAGTCAACGTTTCAGGCTGTGACCCTCCAACAGGACTGGAAAGGAAGGGGGAGATGTCAGAAAAAGAAGGGTGGAGGTGGGACGGGAGGGAGGTTAGCTGGAAGGCGATAGGTGAAGCCAGATGGCTGGGAAAGGTCAAGGGCTGGAGAGGAAGGAATCTGATAGGAGAGGAGACTGGACAATAGGAGAAAGGGAAGGAGGAGGGGACCGGGGGAAGTAATAGGCAGTGAGAAGAAGTGAAGTGTCAGAGTGGGGTGGGGATTTGTTTACTGGACGGACAAATTGATATTCAAGCCATCAGGCTGGAAGGTACCTAGACAGTCTACAAGGTAATACACACAAAATGCTGGAGGAACTCAGTGGGCCAGGCAGCATCCATGGAAAAAAATAAACAGTCAATGTTTCAGGCCGAGACCCTTCTTCAGGACTGGAAAGGAAGGGGAGGGAGAATTACAAGGTGACAGGTGATAGGTGAAACTGGAAGAGGGGAAGTGGAGTGAAGAGCTGGAAAGTCGATTGGTGAAAGAGACAGAGGGCTGGAGAAGGGGTAATCTAATAGGAGAGGACAGAAGACCTTGGATGAAAGGGGAAGTCGAGGAGCACCAGAGGGAGATAATGGGTAGGTAAGAAGAGAAGGTGTGAGAGGGAAACAGGAAAGGGCAGTGAAGGAGAGGTGGGGCAGTTACTGGAAGTTCGAGAAATCGATGTTCATGCCAACAATGTAAGATGTTGTTCCTCTACACCATGATTCCCAACGTGGGGTGTACGCCCCACAGGGGGGTAATTTGATTTTTAAGGGGGCAATTGGAGAATGAGTTATTAACAGTGAATTTTTTCTAGTAAGTCTGTGTGAGTATGAGTGTGTGTGTGTTAATACATATGTGTATATACAGTATGCATACATAAAAATACTTGTGTGTATGTACATGTGTAATTGCGTATGTACTGTATATATAGTGTATCACCATCATTACAACCATCAAATAGATAGATAGATAGATAGATAGATAGATACTTTATTCATCCCCATGGGGAAATTCAAAATTTTTTCCAATGTCCCATACACTTATTGTAGCAAAACTAATTACATAGATAGATAGATAGATAGATACTTTATTCATCCCCATGGGGAAATTCAACTTTTTTTCCAATGTCCCATACACTTGTTGTAGCAAAACTAATTACATACAATACTTAACTCAGTAAAAAATATGATATGCATCTAAATCACTATCTCAAAAAGCATTAATAATAGCTTTTAAAAAGTTCTTAAGTCCTGGCGGTAGAATTGTAAAGCCTAATGGCATTGGGGAGTATTGACCTCTTCATCCTGTCTGAGGAGCATTGCATCGATAGTAACCTGTCGCTGAAACTGCTTCTCTGTCTCTGGATGGTGCTATGTAGAGGATGTTCAGAGTTATCCATAATTGACCGTAGCCTACTCAGCGCCCTTCGCTCAGCTACCGATGTTAAACTCTCCAGTACTTTGCCCACGACAGAGCCCGCCTTCCTTACCAGCTTATTAAGACGTGAGGCGTCCCTCTTCTTAATGCTTCCTCCCCAACACGCCACCACAAAGAAGAGGGCGCTCTCCACAACTGACCTATAGAACATCTTCAGCATACAATACTTAACTCAGTAAAAATATGATATGCATCTAAAATCACCCTCTCAAAAAGCATTAATAATAGCTTTTAAAAAGTTCTTAAGTAGTTTACTTAAATACATTGAGTCCTAACCCCGGCACTTTAACATATCTTACTCCTGGCGGTTGAATTGTAAAGCCGAATGGCATTGGGGAGTATTGATCTCTTCATCCTGTCTGAAGATGAAGATGGCTTTCATAATTAAATTAATGAATTGACTGATGTAGGAAGGAACGAATGAACAAGTCCAAACGCGAAAGAAACTTGTACGAGGTCGCGCCTATGCTGCTTTTTGCAGTAGCTTTCGGTTCTTGGTGGTGTGAAGGTGTGTACATTGTGTCATCTCTTTTAAACGGTGTATCTGTCTTTGTATGCTGTAGAAACGAATCGGCATTGTTTTATTCATTAATTATTATTATTATTATTTTAATATCACTTAATGTTCTTTTTTTTACAATTTCTTAGTAATTTCTTCCTCAGAACTTTAACAGTCCTTTGGTTCTTTTATTTTTCTCTTTCATGAATGCCATGTTCTTTGGAAGCTTGTTTAAACCAAGTTAATGGTCTTTTAGGCTTCCTCCAGGTGAATAGGAGTTCACTTTTTGAATAATAAGAATTATATTATCACCACAGGGGGCATCAGGATTTTAGAGGTGATTAGGTGGTTGGGAACCACTGCTCTACACTGAGGGTGGCCCCACTTGGGCTGAACATTGTTATCAGCGGCAAGGCAGAGCTCAAGCCTTCGCAGCCCATTGGACCGTAGGGCTGCGGTAGCAGTGACGTCACTCCAGGATATGAAAGGAACGCCCACGGAAATCCACGTGGATGGGCGTGGCCCGCGAATGTTGCAACCTTTTGCGCGTCACGTGGGTACTCAATATGTTTGTTACTCCGCGACCAAGGAATAAAAGCTGGGGGGCAGAAGGCAGGTGAGGGTCCCGAGGATGTTTTGGGTGGTGCCCCCGGATCGGCAGCCGGTCGAGGTGCATTGTGTGACAGGCGGCAAAAATCAGACTTTGCACCTCACCGGAGTGGGAGCGTTGAAAGCGATTAGTTATTAACGCGGGGTGGGATGACTGAGTTTCTTTATCATTCGTCTCGGAGCCTCCTTCCCTTTTAGACATTAGGTAAGACCGTCAGTAGCTTTTCCGAGCTGGGCAGTCATGCTGAGACGCCCAGGGAAACGGTTAGGGGTGTGCTTGAACGGCAAGAAAAGGAAGAAGTTAAACTTTGTGGTCTTCGCGGAGCTCTGCAGGTAAGACTAAATTGCCTCACCCTGCTTTGTTGAAGAATTTTAAGGAATGCTGCTTTATAAACTCTAGTACGGTTTACGCATGTGAATGTTCCTCCTGCCAAGATGCAGCCTTGGACTTACAGATCTAATTGATCAGTGGGTTAATAGCTTGCTCGTTGTTGGGAAAACACGGTGCGGCTTTGGCATAGCGAGCTCTCTTAAGGCAGTACTGATGGCAGAGTAAAACTTGGCTCTAATGAAGTGGGGCAGACTCGCACTGCCAGGTTCAGGAACTGCTGGCAGTCCGGAAGAAAGGTCAGCTCTTCACTCGTTTCCATAGATGCCGCTGAGTTCCTCTAGCGTTTTCTGAGTGTTGCTCTGGATTTCCAGAGTTCTCGCGTTCGGGAACAGTTCAACCTCAGGTTCCTGAACCGGCGCGGACTGCTTCACTCACCTGGTTCCGCAACCTATGGACTCCCTTTCAACCCCTGTTCTCCCCATTACTTACTTACATTTGCAGAGTTTGTTTTTCCCCAACACCTTGGTTGTTTGTCGGTCTTTGTTTATGTATAGTTTTTCATAAAATGTATTGTTTCTGTATTATGCCTGTAAGACAATGTAAGAAAGTCTGCAACACACAAAATGCTGGAGGAACTCAGCAGGTCAGACAGTGTCTATGGACAGAGTAACACACACAAAATGCTGGAGGAACTCAGCAGGTCAGACAGTGTCTATGGTCAGAGTAACACACACAAAATGCCGGAGGAACTCAGCAGGTCAGACAGTGTCTATGATCAGAGTAACACACACAAAATGCTGGAGGAACTCAGCAGGTCAGACAGTGTCTGTGGACAGAGTAACACACACAAAATGCTGGAGGAACTCAGCAGGTCAGACAGTGTCTATGGACAGAGTAACACACACAAAATGCTGGAGGAACTCAGCAGGTCAGACAGTGTCTGTGGACAGAGTAACACACAAAATGCTGGAGGAACTCAGCAGGTCAGACAGTGTCTATGGACAGAGTAACACACACAAAATGCTGGAGGAACTCAGCAGGTCAGACAGTGTCTATGGACAGAGTAACACACACAAAATGCTGGAGGAACTCAGCAGGTCAGACAGCGTCTATGGACAGAGTAACACACACAAAATGCTGGAGGAACTCAGCAGGTCAGACAGTGTCTGTGGACAGAGTAACACACAAAATGCTGGAGGAACTCAGCAGGTCAGACAGTGTCTGTGGACAGAGTAACACACAAAATGCTGGAGGAACTCAGCAGGTCAGACAGTGTCTGTGGACAGAGTAACACACACAAAATGCTGGAGGAACTCAGCAGGTCAGACAGTGTCTATGGACAGAGTAACACACACAAAATGCTGGAGGAACTCAGCAGGTCAGACAGTGTCTATGGAAAAGAGTTGATGTTTTGGGCCGGGACCCTTCATTGGGACTGGAAAGGAGAGGGTAGCGTTACTAGAGATTCTGCAGAGTACTGCGTACAAAATGCTGGAGGAACTGAGTCGCCAGGCAGTATCTTGGGGAAGTGAGTAGAATCTGACGTTTAAAACCGAGAGTGGGGAGGACGCCAGAATAGGAGGGGAGGGGAGGGGAAGGAGGACGGCTGGAAGGTGCCAGGTGATGCCAGTTGGGTGGGAAGGTTGAGGGCTGGAGAGGAGAGTGGACAATCGGAGGAGGGGCAGGTGAGAAGAGGTAAAAGACAAGAGTGTGAAATAAACGACCATTTTTTTTAACCGGAAGGAGAAATCGGTATTCATGCTATCAGTTTGGAGGCGACCCAGACGGAAGAGGTGTTGCTCCTCCGCCCTGAGGGTGGCCTCATCTTGGGACTAAAGGGGGCCATGAACCCGACAGGTCGGGATGGGAAATGGAATCGGAATTTAAATGTTCAGCGGCTACTTTGATCATGAAATCACTCTGACTTTGGGATGTTTCCGTGGGGCTGGATGTCGTGTTACGTCTGCAGTGATAAGTTGCTTTATCGTTGCTGTGTGCACTGGGGTAGAGTGGAAAACTGTTTTGGTAAGCTACCCTTGGAGATCATTTCATTGCATTAGCGCAAGGGGAATAAACAAAATGAGGTCTGGATAACAAATTCGGGGGCGATATCAAGACTGGGGGTGTAGTCGACATTGAAGAAGGCAGTCGTGGTTTGCAGGGGGGACTGGGACCAGCTGAAAGAATGGGTCGAAATAAAATGGCAGATGGAATTTCATGGAGACGGGTGTCACACTTCAGTAGGACCAACCGGGTAGGGGTTGCAGACTGAATGGGAGGGCGCGGAGGAGTGCGAGTACCTACAGGAAGGATGTACAGACACGTTGTGCAGTCGGGGGTGTCCTTCTGCACTCCACTGTTTGTGAGCGTGTGGTTATTTGTCTTCCTGTCAGCTTGACCCCGTCCAGCCACTCCTCTGTCCCCTCGCATTAACGAGGTACTTTTGTCCACAGAACTGCCACTCACCGGATGTTCATTTGTACCATTCTGTTAACCCTGGAGCAGGGGGTTTCCAACCTTTTTTATGCCCCCCCCCCCACCATTACCATGAGCTGCTGCTAACTGGGTGTTTTCTCCACACCATTCTCTGTAAACTCTAGAGAGGGTTGTACGTGATAATTGTAAGAGGGCGGCAGTTTCTGAGATACTCAAACCACCCCATCTGGCACCAACAAGTATTCCACAGTCAAAGTCACTTGGATCACATTTCTTCCCCCATTCTGATACTGCGTTTGGTCTGAACAGCAACTGAACCTCTTGACCATGTCGGCAAGCTTTTAACCACTGAGCTGCTGCCATGTTTGCTGATGGGATATCTGCATTAAGGAGCAGATGTACCTGATAAAGTGGGTGCTGAGTGTAAATACATCCCACTCCTGTATGTCGTATTTCAGTATGTGTCAGTGGGAATAAACCTGATCGATTGCCTCAGTCCCTCGGGGCTGATTGTCACCTGATTCCATGGCCGTTCCTCTTGTTCTGAAGCGCAGTCAGGATTAATCCAGCCTGTGCTCTCGGGGCCCACCGATTGGGAGGTGACCAGAATCGCTATCACCAGGAGGTGAAACGGACCAGAACTGATTGTGGTTCGGTGCCGAGCGTAAAACACAGGACAATACCTTAAAAGGTGACACAGTAGCAACCAACGATTTACAAGCCAATAGTTCAAACAGCCATGAGCAATCAACAGTTAGCAGAACAGTCACGTGTAAACATCAATGATCAAATTTAAATGTGAATATGTTAATGGCCTCAATAATTATCAACAGAATTGGAATCTGGTTTAATTTCACCAGCATCCATAATATGTGGGGTGCCGGTGTTGGAGATGTTATTCCCAGTCTGCACAAATTCTGGTTCGTCTAGACCCAGTTTGAATTGGCCTGCGGTGTGAGGTAACAGAATGAGGGTTTTTGCGGGGACAGTTGGTGTATTACACCCGAGTGAGTTTTGTTGAGAAGCTGGATAGCTACGGGAAAGAAGCTTCGGAGGTGACGGATTTGTAGCGTCTCCCTGATGGCAGCTTGGCAAATGGGACTGCTAGGGTGGATGGGGTCAGCAGTAATTACCCCAGCTCTGGCAATGAACCTGTCTTTAAACGCCAGCTGCGGATGGCCAGTGACCGCCTCCGCTGAGCGGCCCTGGACTTGGCGAGGGAGGACACGGCCAGAAACCGGCCGGTGATGGAGGTGGTCACAACACCCTCAATGATGCTGAGTAAAAATTCATCGGGATACCCCCTAAGATGTTGCGTTTCCTTAGCTGCTGTAGGAAGGAGAATCTCTGCTGGCCTTTCCCAGTGATGAATGTAACGTGCTTCTCCCTGTAGTCGCCAGGAGTTTGAATGACACAGCCTGACCATTAATTTCCAATGAAGGGAAACCCTCCTTTCCACTTGTCTCGATGGCATTTGGCTCCAATCTGTCATGAGCACGCCATGCTGCAAGACAGCCTAGCTCTCTGTGATGGTGGGTCACATCATTGTGAGAGATGAGAGAGACCAACTACAATCGTGAACTTTGCACCCTTTGAGGCCTCTGTGTTCCTATCAATATACCACGTGTTCCAGCTTCCAGCCCAAGTGCTCCTTCTCCATGTTGGGTGGTCATGGAGATGGACGGGCCACTGCCTCCATGTTGATCTTGTGCCATGTCCACTCATCCTATTTATCCGGACGATCAGTGGGAATGCTGTACTGCTCAGAAGGGTGGCGTTGTGGCAATTGAGACTTCCACTCTCTGCTGGACTTCCAGTGCTTGGATGTGGCGATGTTTCCATTAGTAGGAGACCCCCAAGATCTGAGGGCACGGCCTCAGAATAAACGGATGTCCTTTCAGAACAGATAAGGAAGAGTTTCTTCAGCCAGAAGGTGATGAATTTGTGGAATTCATTGCCATGGGTGGCATAGATGTCATCGTTGGGTGTATTTAAGGAAAATGTTGATAGGTTCTTGATTAATAATGGGTTTAAGGTTTTCAGAGAGAGGGTAGGAAAATCAGTTTGAGGGGGGAAAAATCAGTCATAACTGAATGGTGGAGTGGACTCATGAGCCGAATGGCCTAATTCTGCTCCCACATCTCTTGGTTTTGAGAACCTTCTTGAAGTGTTTCCACCTGAGAATCTCTGCTGTGACAGAGCTTGGAAACGGTGTCTGGTGTTGGCTGTACAAAAGGCGATTTCCTCCAGAGACAGGAAAGGAGAGAGAATCTCTCTCACCTGCTATTCGTATACCCCGAGGTGTCTGATGCTGTGGCGCACAAGCAATGAATGGGAAAGAGCTGCTGATTCCCTTCAATGGGCCAATCAGTGACTGCCATGGCAGAAGCAACTTTCAACTGGCAAATATATTAACCCTTCACATCAGTTTGCTTTCCTCTTCACTTCTCTGTCAAGGTTTAGTAACTGTTTACCAAGTTCCTTAAGGTTGACATAGCCAGGGGTGCTAATGGGGATGAGCTTAAAATGCTGTTCACCTCAAGGGTCTCAGTCCAAAATGTCGACTACATTCATCTCCATAGATGCTGCCTGCCCTCACTGAGTTCCTCCAGGTGGGGGGAGGGGGGGGGGTTGGTGTCAGTCTGTCTTTGACTTTGACTTCCAGCATCTGCAGATTTTCTCTTCTTTGTGATCTTGAACCAATCTCTGCCTCGCAACTTCAGGAGTAAGCTCAGGGTGGTCATTTTGTGTGGGGCAGAGAGAATATCTAGAATATCTCCGGAAGGTTCAGGTTACTTGTTCTTCATGCTGTGTCTGAGGTCCCCTGTGATGTCTTTCCCGGATGTACAACATCGGGGGTTCTGAATTTGACCGTTCCGTTTGGCCGACGTTTTAGATGTTCACCGATCTTGGTTGACTTGTGCCTTTCTGATGAGTCATTGTCCAAAGCTGGAGATGACCGTACAGCTCGACAGCTTTCAACGTGACGCAGCCAGACGCTTGTGGTTGAGTTAGTCCTCTCCGTGCCTTGTGGCACATCAGGCACAACCTTGCCATTTCTTTAGCATTTCTGTCTGTTTTTATTTTTTGAGGTTGACTTGCCAGCTCGATGCTTAACGCAACCCAGCATTGAAGGACAGCATGCGAGTAGCTGGCAGGATTTGAAACTGCGACCACTTGCCTCGAAGTCTGGTGCTGTTGCCCCTGCCCCACCGGCTGGCGATGGTAGTGACTGAGGAGTTCTTCAACAACGTCCCTACAACTGCTGACCACTTCCATGCCAGGTGTTCACCTGTACCTGTTTCATTTGGCGTTGGAAAGCTCAGATCGGTTATCAGAGAGTTACTGTGTGGGCCTTTTCACTTCCCAGCTGCTCTTTAGGTCCCCAGCATTCAGTTGGACATTGGCCTTCGGGAACACAGGAGTGGTTTCTTTGTTCCTGAGCATTGATGCAGTTTCCAGTAGAGAAACGTCTTTGTTTGCAATGAATTAGTTCCTGGTCAATCGCAATCGATTGGCCCTAACGTTAGCAAAGATGAGTCACTTCATGGGTGCTTATAAAAATTAGCTTTATTTGTCACATGCACATTGTACGTGCAGTAGAATGCATCGACAACCAACACAGTCTGAGGAGGTGCTGGGGTCGGCCCCCTGGGGGCGTGGTAGCATAGTGGTTAGCACAATGGTGTACAGTTCCCGCGACACAGATTCAATTCCTCCTGCTGGTACGGAGTTTGCACGTTTTCCCTGTGACCACGTGGCATCCCACAATCCAAAGACCCACCAGTCGGTAGGTTAATTAGTCATTGTAAATTGTCCTGTGATTATGCTAGGGTTACATCAGAGATTGCTGGGCAGTGAGGCTGGAAAGGCCTAGTCTGCGCTCTCATTAAATACATTCATAAATAAATACATTAAATAAAAGCTTGCAGCGCCCATAACTCACTAACCCTAACCCATACAGCTTTGGACTGTGGGAGGAAACCTACGGGGCCACGGGGAAAACATATAACCTCCTTGCAGACGGCAATGAGAATTGAATCCTGCTCGTTGGCGCTGAAATTGTTACGCTAGCCACTATTCACCAAGCTGCCGCGTTCTGGTGGGAAATGCGTGCAATCTATGTCAATATCCTAGATGGGTGGATCTGGAATGTCGGTAGTTGGGAATGAGCATAGAACATAGAAACAGAGAAAACCTACAGCCCACAATGCTGTGCCAAACATGTACTTTAGACTTTACCCATGGCCCTCTAATATTCTGAGCTCCATGTACCTATTCAGGAGCCTCTTATTGTATCATATTGTATCCGCCTCCACCACCATCGCTGGCAGCCCATTCCATGCACTCACCACTCTGTGTATTGTATTTTAAATGCCCCTGACATCTCCTCTGTATCTATTTCCAAGCACCCTAAAACTGTCCCCTTTCGGTTAGCCATTTCAGCTCTGGGGAAAAACCTCTGACTAACCACACGATCAATGCCTCTCATCATCTTACACACCTCTATCAGGTCACCCCTCATCCTCCGTCACTCCAAGGAGAAAAGGCCGAGTTCACTCAACCTATTCTCATAAGGTATGCTCCCCAATCCAGGCAACATCCTTGTAAATCTCCTCTGCGCCCTTTCTATAGTTTCCATGTCCTTCCTGTAGTGAGGTGACCAGAACTGAGCACAGTACTCCAAGTGGGGTCTGACCAGGGTCCTACATAGCTGTAACATTACCTCTCGGCTCTCCCGCAGTTGGTGAGGCCAATACACCATATGTCTTCTTAACCACAGAGTCAACCTGCACAGCCGCTTTGAGTGTCCTATGGACTCGGACCCCAAGATCCCTCTGATCCTCCACACTGTCAAGAGTCTTACCATTAATACTATATTCTGCCATCATATTTGACCTACCAAAATGAGCCACCTCAAACTTATCTGGGTTGAACTCCATCTGCCACTTCTCAGCCCAATTTTGCATCCTATCAATGTCCTGCTGTAACCACTGACAGCCCTCCACACTATCCACAACACCCCCAATGTTTGTGTCATCAGCGAATTTACTAACCCATCCCTTCATTTCCTCATCCAGGTCATTTATAAAAATCACGAAGAGAAGGGATCCCAGAACAGATCCCTGAGGCACTCCACTGGTCACCAGCCTCCATGCAGAATATGACCCGTCTACAACCACTCTTTGCCTTCTGTGGGCAAGCCAGTTCTGGATCCACAAAGCAATGTCCCCTTGGATCCCATGCCTCCTTACTTTCTCAATAAGCCTTGCATGGGGTACCTTATCAAATGCCTTGCTAAAATCCACATACACTACATCTCCTGCTCTACCTTCATCAATGTGTTTAGTCACATCCTCAAAAAAATTCAATCGGGTTTGTAAGGTACAACCTGCCCTTGACAAAGCCATGCTGACTATTCCTAATCATATTATACCTCTCCAAATGTTCATAAATCCCGCCTCTCAGGATCTTCTCCATCAACTTTCTAACCATTGAAGTAAGACTCACTGGTCTATAATTTCCTGGGCTATCTCTACTCCCTTTCTTGAATAAAGGAACAACATCCGCAACCCTCCAATCCTCCAGAACCTCTCCTGTCCCCATTGATGATGCAAAGATCATTGCCAGAGGCTCAGCAATCTCCTCCCTCACCTCCCACAGTAGCCTGGGGTACATCCCGTCCGGTCCCAGTGACTTATCCAACTTGATGCTTTCCAAAATCTCCAGCACATCCTCATTCTTAATGTCTATATGCTCAAGTTTTTCAGTCTGCTGCAAGTTATTCCTACAAATCACCAAGATCCTTTTCCGTAGTGAATACTGAAGCAAGTAGTCATTAAGTTCCTCGGCTATTTCCTCCAGTTCCATACACACTTTTCCACTGTCACACTTGATTGGCCCTGTTCTCTCACGTCTTATCCTCTTGCTCTTCACATACTTGTAGAATGCCTTGGGGTTTTCCTTAATTCTGCTTGCCAAGGCCTTCTCCTGGTCCCTTTCTGGCTCTCCTAATTTAATTCTTAAGCTCCTTCCTGCTAGCCTTATAATCTAGATCTTTATCATTACCTTGGTTTTTTTTTTAACCTTTCATAAACTTTTCTTGACTAGATTTACAACAGCCTTTGTACACCATGGTTCCTGTACCCTACCATCCTTTCCCTGTCTCATTGGAATGTACCTATGCAGAACTCCACACAAGTATCCCCTGAGTATTTGTCATATTTCTGCTGTACATTTTCCTGAGAACATCTGTTCCCAATTTATACTTCCAAGTTCCTGTCTGATAGCTTCATATTTCCCCTTACTCCAATTAAACATTTTCCTAACTTGTCTGTTCCTATCTTTCTCCAATGTTATGGTAAAGGAGGTAGAATTGTGATCACTATCTCCAAAAATGCTGAGAGATCTGACACCTGACCAGGTTCATTTCCCAATACCAGATCAAGTACAGCCTCTCCTCTTGTAGGCTTATCTACATATTGTGTCAGGAAACCTGCCTGAACACACCTAACAAACTCCACCCCATCTAAACCCCTCGCTCTAGGGAGATGCCAATCAATATTTGGGAAATTAAAATCTCCCACCATGACGACCCTGTTATTATTACACCTTTCCAGAATCTGTCTCCCTATCTGCTCCTCGATGTCCCTGTTACTTCCTCTGTCTCTTCAGTTTGGTTTCCCCACCCCCCAGCAATTCTAGTTTAAACACTCCCCAATAGCCTTGGCAAACCTCCCATCTCGAATTCAAGTGCAACCCATCCTTAATGTACAGGTCACACCTGCCTCAAAAGAGGTCCCATTGATCCAGAAATCTGAATCCCTGCCCCTTCTCCAATCCCTCAGCCATGAATTTATCCTCCACCTCACTCTGTTCATATACTCACTGTCACATGGCACAGGCAGTCATCCTGAGATTACTGCCTTTGTGGTCCTGCTTTTCAATTTCCTTCCTAACTCCCTGTAGTCTGTTTTCAGGACCTCCTCCCTTTTCCTACCTATGTCGTTGGTACTAATATGTACCATGACCTCTGGCTGTTCTCCTTCCCACTTCAGGATATCGTGGATGTGATCAGAAACATCCCAGACCCTGGCAGCTGGGAGGCAAACTAGCATCCATACTTTCCTGCGTCCACATAATCGACTGTGTTACCCCCTAATTACAGAGTCCTCTATCACTGCTGCCATCCTCTTCCTTTCCCTACCCTTCTGAGCCACAGGGCCAGTCTCTGTTGCTTCTCCCAGGTAGGCCATTCCCCTAACAGCACTCAAACAGGAGTACTTATTGTGAAGGGGGACAGTCACAGGGGTACTCCCTAGTATCTGGCACCTGCCCTTCCCTCTCCTGAGTGTTACCCAGTTATCTGTCTCCCGAGAATCCGGTGTGACCACTTGCCTATAACTCCTATCTATCACTTCACTTTCCCTGACCAGACAAAGGTCATCGAGCTGCATCTCCAGTTCTCTAACCTGGTCCCTAAGGAGCTGCAGCTCGACACACCTGGCGCAGATGTGGCCATCTGGGGGGCCGGGAGTCACCTGAACTTCCCACATCCGATACCCAGTCCAGAACAGCAGCCTCACAGACATACTTCCCAATCCTGTGCTTCACAAGTAACTTACCTCACCTCTACCCATTATTGCTAAAGCCCTCCTACTCTGTTGCCCACTCTATAAAGCTGTCTTATTTTTCAATTCTTCCCGCCAGTCTAACCTGACGTCCACGTGCCTCGATCAAACCGCTGAAGGAAAAATGCTCTCCTTTTAAATTCTTCCCGCCAGTCTAACTGGCTGATGTCCATGCGCCTGCACGGTCGTGCCTCGATCTATTGAATAAAGGAAAGGGGGATGTCCCGGTGGGTGAGGAACCCGAGATTCCTGGGCCCACTGGGAGAGTGAAGATCCATTCTCATAGAAAAAGGCAGTGAAAGAGGAATGTTGGGCCTTAAATTCATTGAAATGGAGAAATGAAGTCCCAGGACATTCCCACTTCTCGGGGAGGAGGTACAGGAGCCCGAAGACGCACACTCAACGATTCAGGAACAGCTTCTTCCTCTCGTCCTTCCCTTTGTCCTCTGGTTCACTCTTCTCCTATCCGATTCTTTCTTCACCAGCCCTTGACCTTTCCACCCCTTGGCGTTGCCCATCTCCTTCCCCTCCTCCACCTGTTATGGCATCTTTCCCCTCTCCCTTTTCCTCTCAGTCCGGAAGACTATCTACTCATTTTGATTGATGCTGCCTGACCTGCTGAGTTCCTCGCATCCTGTGTGTCGCTTCTTCCCCTCTGCCATCAGATTTCTGAATAGTCCATGAAGACAACCTCATATTTTGCTCCTTTTATTTTTTTTATTGTAACTTATTTGAAATTTTTATTTGTCTTGTACTGTGCTGCCCCTGTTGAAGCAGAGGGGGTAATTCCACTCATCCTGACACTGAACTGATTCCGTAACGAGAGAGGGAGACCATTTCATCATGTCTGATCCATTTCCTGCTCAGCCCTTCTCCCCGCCTGCATTCGTATCCTGACTAATCAAGAATCTATCTACTTGCGCCTTAAATATAGCCAATGACTTGATGCTCACAGCCACCTGTGGCAACAAATTCCACAGATTCACTTCTCTCTGTCTAAAGAAATATTACTTTTTTCTTTTTGTATTTTCATTGATTTCCTGCTGGGTTGCATTCGAAGTGCCACTGGTTAATCTGCTGTGTTCTTTACAGTATTTAATTTATGCACTTTATGTGTAGTTCATCTGTATAAGTTGTTGAGAACTACTGTGCAGGTTTGGAGAAACATTGTCTCATTTGGTGGTATACATGTATATCACTAAATGACCGTAAACGTGACTTCACTTCAAGTTTGACCATTCATGAATGCAGCCAAATGAGACCGCATTACTCTGGTTACAACAAATGCCTGTCTTTGTGGAAGACTTGCTGGCTGAAGGATGGTTGTAGTTGGGAGCAGAATGTCCAAGGTTACACGTTGTATCAGAGGGATAGGAAGGGGATGGCGTGGCTTTGCTGGTAAAGAATGGCATCAAATCAGTAGGAAGATGTTGAATTCTTGTGGGTTGAGTTAAGAAACTGCAAGGGTAAAAGGACCCTGATGGCAGGTATATACAGGCCTCCCAACAGTGGCTGGTATGTGATCCACAGATTACAACGGGAGATAGAAGAGGTGTGTCAAAGGGCAATGGTATGATTGTCATGAGAGTTCAACACGTAGGTCGATTGTGAAAATCAGGTTGGAAATGGATCTCAAGTGGGTTTGTTGAATGCCTAAGAGGTGGTTCTTTTAGAGCAATTTGTCATTGAGCCTACTAAGGGATCAGCTATACTGGATTGGGTGTTACGTAATGAACCAGAGACAGTTAAGGTAAAAGAACCCTTAGGAACCAGTGATCACAGCATGATTGAGTTCAACTTGAAATTAAAGTCTGATGTAGCAGTGTTTCTGCGGAGTAAAGGAAATTAGCGGTATGAGAGAGGAGGTGGCTGAAATAAATTGGAAGGAGATTCTGGCAGGGATGACAGCAGAGCAGTGATGGCGTGAGTTCCTGGGGGAAGAAAATGAGGAAGGGGCAGGATAGGCATATTCCAAAAGTGAAGAAATTTTCAAATGACAAAATAGTGCAACCATAGCTGACAAGGGAATTCAAGCTGATGTTAAAGTAAAAGCAAAACAGAGGGCATCCAACAAAGCAAAAATTAGTGGGAGGATTAGAGGATTGGGAAGCTCTTTAAAACGTACAGAGACAACTAAAAGAATCATTAGGAGGGCAAAGATGAAATGTGAAAGCAAGCTAGCAAACAATATCAAAATGGATAGTAAAAGCTTTTTCAAGTATTTTTTTTGGAAAAAAGAGATGAGTGGTTATAGAATCGCTAGAAGATGAGACTGAAGAAATAATAATGGGGGGGGTTAAGACAAGGAGATGGCAGATAAACTGAATGTCTATTTTGCATCAGTCTTCATTGTGGAAGACACTAGCAGTGTGCCAGATGTTGAGAGGTTTGAGGGAAGAGAAGTGAGTGTAGTTACTATTACAAGGAAGAAGGTGCTGAAAAAGCTGAAAGTCACCCGGACCAGATGAATTGCAGCCTAGGGTTCTGAAAGAGATGGCAATAGAGATTGTGGTGGTATTAGTAAACCATCACTGGATCAAACAGCATTTTCAAACATCATTGGACTCTGGCCTGGTGCCAGAGGACTGGAAAATTGCAAATGTCACCACACTTAAGAAAAGGAGAATGGCAGCAAAAAGGAGATTATAGACCAGTTAGCCTAACCTCAGTGGTTGGGAAGATGTTGGAGTTGATTGTTGAGGATGAGGTTATGGAGCACTTAGTGACACAGGGTAAGATAGGATAAAGTCAGCATGGTTTCCTTCAGGGAAAATCTTGCCTGATGAACTGTTGGAGTTCTTTTAAGGAGATTACAGGTAGGATAGATAAAGGGGCTGCAGTGGATGTTGTATATTTGGATTTTCAGAAGGCCTTTGACAAGGTGCCACACATGAGGCTGCTTACCAAGTTAAGAGTCCATGGTATTACAGGAAAATTACTGGCATGGTAGGTAGGAGGCAGCGAGCAGGAATAAAAGGATCCTTTTCTGTTTGGCTGCCAGTGACCAGTGGTGTTCAGCAGGGGTTGGTGTTGGGATCACTTCTTTTTATGATGCATGACAATGATTTTGATGATGGAATAGATGGATTTGTTGCCAAGTTTGCAGAGGATGTGAAGATTGAAGAAAGGAAAGGTAGTATTGAGGAAACAGGTAGGCTGCAGAAGGATTTAGACAGATTAGGAGAATGGGCAAGAAAGTGGCAAATGAAATACAATGTTGGAAAATGCATGGTTATGCTCTGTGGTAGTAGAAATAAATGTGCAGACTATTTTCTAAATTGGGAGAAAATCCAAAAATCAGAGATGCAAAGGGACTTGGGTGTCCTTGTGAAGAACACCCTAAAGGTTAACTTGCAGGAAGAGTTAGTGAGGAAGACAAATACGGTGTTAGCATTCATTTTCAAAAGGTCTGGAATACAAGAGCAGGGATGTGATGCTGGTGCTTTAGAAGGCACTGGTGAGGCCTCGCCTTGAGTATTGTAAACAGTTCTGGGCTCTTTATCGAAGGGAAGATGTGCTGGCATTGGAGAGGGTTCAGACGAGGTTCACATGGATGATTCCAAGAATGGCTGAGGAATGCTGGTTGGGGATGGGCACACGGCAGGGGGTGGGGGGTGGAAATTCACAAGGACCTTTTAAGTTTTGGGTAGGGTAACAGTGCTTAAATTGTTCATCAGCAAAACTGAGTGGGTGACTTCCATTCCCAATATAGCTGCTGAATAATTTCTGGTTGAGTAATTGTATCTAGAACTTAAAACACAACATTCCTCAGTGATAACACAGCCAAATTATTGATCTCTTTTTTTTTTAAAGAAAAAAAAATGTTTGCAAACGTCTTTGGGGAAGGAAACCAGGCTGGGCTATGTTATTCTAGCCCCAGTAATTAGAATGACTCCCAACTGTTCAGTCTGGGAACAGATGAAGATGCACGGTGATTGCCAGCAAATGTCAATACTGAAAGAATGAATATTTGTAGTTTTGAAATCTTCAAAGACTTGAGTTTTTGATCCCACCTATCAGAACGTAAAGTCTTTAGTAGATGGTGGAGTGTAACTGTGGCCTAGACCACACCGAGGCGGGTAGTCTTCGTGGGAGTGTACAAACTGCAACACAGTCTGTAGCTGGGGTGGGGTTTGAACCTGAGTCTCTGGCACTGTGAGGCAGATGCTCAACCCTCCTTCCCAGTGGATTTTCAACCTGGAGTCTGGTATTGGTCCACGGCATAAAGAAGGTGGGGAACTCTCTGCTGTAACCAGTGCTCACGTCTCTGGGGTGGGACTTGAACACACACCTCGGGTAAGAATACCCGAGCTCATTTCGAACGGCTCTGGGAACTGATGGGAACTTGAACTTCGGGATAGGTTAATGAGCTTCGTTACTTCATTCGCCTCCGGTTAAGCGAGTGGTATAATGCAGATTTTGTTTTCTTTCCTTTTTAGGAAGAGAGGAATTGAAGTCATCCAGGTGAGTGAAGATTTTTCTCTCTTGTATCGTGTGTGCATGCATAGTTCAGTTACTGCCTATTACACTGCTGTTCAGGGCAGCAATGAAGGTTCTCTATCTCTGGCGGTGTTCAGGGCTTCCTTCATTGTGTCAGTAGCTTCCTCTCGGTTTTCACTACAGTTAGTCATGTAAATCCCGGGTGGAGACTCAGGAATACCGTCACACTCAGATGTAGAAGGATTCTTCATTGCTGTTTTGTTTGACTAGTCAGGGTTGGCCCTGAGTTGAACCCCTGAATTTGGAGGACTGGTGGGCCACTCTTAGTCTGGCCTCTACCCTCTGGCTGTTGGTAGGGTCACCCATGCCAAAATGGATGCTCGTTTCTCTGCCAGACTTGCTGAATTAATCCAGTGTGTGTGTGCAGTCTCGTGTGTGCTGAAATGGATGCATCCAGGTAACTCTGGGTGACAGACCTGCTTCCATAGTTTTCACTTTGCTGTCCATCACCGTGTAGAATTAGCAGTCGGTGGAATATCCTCTTGTTGCTTGAGTTCAGATCCCATCCTGTACATTAAATTGGACCTGAAATTCAATTGGACTTGAGCAGAACAAAGACTCCTCCAAGAGAATCACAACCTTGTCATTGGGCGCGCCTCAGTGACCCAGAGCAGGTCAAAGGGTAGAGGTCAGACTGTGTGGTCCACTGGTCCTCCAGGTTTGGAAAACTGGTTGGGTTTGGAGATTTGCGTGCCTCAGTGACCCAGAGCACTATGCTGGCTGGAGTCGGGGCTCTTGGTAGGGTCACCCTTGCCAAACAGGTCAAAGGGTAGAGGTCAGACTAAGAGTGGTCCACTGGTCCTCCAGGTTCGGGGGTTCAGCTCAGGTCTAACGACCCTGACTGGTCAAACTATTACGGAAACAGCAAGGAAGAATCCTTCTACATCTGAGTGTGACAGTATTCCCGAGTCTCCACCCGGGAGTTGTGTGACTAACAGTGGTGAAAACCGAGAGGAACTACCGACACGATGAAGGAAGCCCTGAACGCCATCGGAGATGGAGGACTTTCACTGCTGTTCTAAATGCCGGTGGTGTGACAGTAAGTAGAGAGAGCAAAAGTGGAGACCCTGTCTTAAGATTAAGAAGGGTTAAGGTTAGGATTAGCTGTTTGTCACATATGTATGTCAACGACCAACACAGTCTGAGGATGCGCTGGGGGCAGCCTGCAAGTATCGCCATGCTTCTGATGTCAACATAGCATGCCCACAGCTCACTAACCCTAACCAGAAGGCCTTTGGAACGTGGAGCACCAGAAGGAAGCACGCACGTCATCACGGGAGAACGTGCAAACTCCTCGGAGGCGGTGGCAGGAATTAAACCCTGACCGTCCAACTGTGCTGTCCTTGCATGCAATGTTGAAGAAATACTGTTGCACAGATACATCGGTTTATTGGATGTTGACCGTTCTACCCGTCAGAGCTCTGACAACTTTTAGAGGAGCAATCCCCTTAGCTTCCCCGTCGTTATTTCACTCTCCCTCAGCGACATGTTCTCTCGCTTGTCCACAACTTCTTTAATTTCACCTCTTGCCCGGACTAATTAACAGCGACCCATTAACCTTCCTGCACGTCTCCAGGATGTGGGAAGAAAGCAGAGACTGCACAAACTCCACACCTCTTTAGGTCGTGGTTGAACCGGTGCAGAAGTTGTTCCCCTGTTGTCGTGACAAGGAAGGATAAGGTTTCGAGTTGGTCATCTTTTACCAGCCACTGCTGAAACACCGCTAGCTTCACTCCCGGTCGGTTCTAAAGCACCACAACACAGAAACGGGCTTGTCAGTTTGTTTAGTCAGCACCAAAGTAAATGAGGTTAGTAAACAAGTTGCCTCAGAATGGAGGTGACGAGCTCCCTCACCAGAGGTACTACCTTTCCTGGACAACCCGTAAACCCCAGAGATTCCTCCGAACACCTTAAAATGATGCCCCCTTACATTCACCATTTCCACTCTGGGGGGGGAAGTCTCTGTCCATTTCATCTCTGCCTCGTGTCATCTTGTACACCCCTATCAGGTCACTTCTGTTTGGTACAAAACCCCGAATAAGAATTGTGAAGTGAAGGGTTTACAGTGAGTAAATATGGGCCCATTTCCTCTAACAATGGTTTTAAAAACCAGAGTTGAAGGAATTGGTAGACAGAGTAGAGAGATGAGGAAATTGGCTATTTCTGGAACTTGCTTCATGAGGGAATGGTTGAGTCAAAACAGTGTGGATTTAACCATTTCAGATGAGATTTCACATCTCTCCTCTCTTTCAGCACTCCCGCAGAACTATTCCCTATGCAACTCTCTCTTATCACCTCCAACCATTCCTCTCCTCGGCCCACCTGCGTAAACACGAGAGATTGATTCCCTGTCCACCCGTTCTGGGGTCCCAAACCGTTCTGCTGAGGCAATGGCGCACCGACACAGGGTTCGATCAGAAGTCTGGAATAGCCCAGTGACTGACGGCCCTGGGCCAGTGAGTTTGAAATCCACTGGGGAGGTCGGAGGCCCATTGTCCACAAGTCTGCCGGAGGCCGAGCGGCCTGTCCTGGGGTTAGAAGACTCGGCGGGAAGGAGGGAAAGACTCGTGTTCTTTGTTGTTCTGCTGAACATTTGTGGCCATGCTACACTCAGCACAAGATGTTGGTGAGTATTGGGTGCTGTTTTGGTCACTGACCTATAGGATAGATGTAAATAAGGTTGAAAAATACGGGAAGTTTACAAGGATGTTGCTGGGACTGGAAGACCCGAGTTGTAAGGAAAAATTGAATCGGTTAGAATTTTATTCCTTGGAATACAGAAGATTGAGGGGAGATTTGATAGAGCTATACAAAATTTTGAGGGGTATACATAGGGTAAAAGCAAGCAGGCTTTTTCCACTGGGGTTGGGTTGAGTACCAGAGGTTAAGGGTGAAAGGTGAAAAGTTTAAGGGGAACATGAGGGGGAACTTCTTCACTCAGAAGGTGGAACGAGCTGCCATCACAAGTGCTGCATGCATACTTGATTTTTAACGTTTAAGAGAAGTGTGAGTAGATATGTGGATGGTAGGCTGTGGTCCTGGTGCAGGTCGATGGGAATAGGCAGTTTGAATGGCTCGGCACAGACTAGATGGGCTGAAAGGCCTGTTTCTCTGCTGTACTTTTGAGGCTTTGTTGGTGCCGTAATGTATGTGACACTTGCAGGCTGTCTCCAGCACACCTTTGGGTGTTAGTGCACACCGTTCATTTCACTATGTCTCAATGTCATTGCCCGCTGTGTGGGGTATGATGTGACAATCGCGGTCTTATGGCCGTGACTATTCCGGCAAGTAAGTTTGAGTGTACACATGATGATAAATGCATCTGAAATGTGTGGTTGGTGGTTAGCACAGATTCTGTGGAATGTTTCTGTATGGTTTTGATTGCATATTGACAAGATAGTGAAAAATGTCAAATTAAGTTATTGTCACTTTCTATAAAACTATTCCACGGTTTGTGGAAATCCCCACTGTACACATTGTGCCCACATGCTACCTCTCCAAGGACAGCCAGGCACGGTTGCCTGGCCGGAAGAGGGGCAGGCAGTTGCCCATCTTGGCCAGGCCCACCAGTAGATCCTCTGAGCAACATCTCCCCCCCCCTTCCATAGTCGGTGCTTATCTGTAAGGAGTGCGGGGCTGGAATGTAACCCCTTCAGGGGGCTGTAACCTCTCCCATTCCACACATGCGTGGTACCCTGACTCCTGGTCACTCAGTAGCCGCTTCATTAGGTACACCTCATTAACGCAAATGTCTGATCAGCCAATCACGTGGCAGCAACTCCGTGCATCAAAGCATGCCGACCTGGTCAAGAGGCTCAGTTGTTGTTCAGACCAAACGTCAGAGTGGGGGTAGAAATTTGATCTGAGTGACTGACGGTGAAATGATGCTGGTGTCACATGGTGGTTTGAGTATCTCAGAATCTGCTGACCTCCCGGGGGTTTTAGACACAACAGTCTCTAGAGCAGGGGTTCCCAACCTGGGGTCCACAGAGCCCTCGGTTAATGGTAGGGACGTGGTATAAAGCTTGGGAACCCTTGTAGAGTTTATGGAGAAAGGTGTGAAAATAGAAACACCCAGGGAGTGGGAGTTCTGTGGGGGAAAACACATTGTTAATGGGAGAGGTCAGAGGAGAATGGCCAGACTGGTTCAAGCTGACAGGAAGGTGACGGTAACTCAAATAACCTCGCGTTACAACGGCAGTGTGCTCGATTCTCAATGTGTCAAACCTTGAAGTCAATGGGCTACAGCAGCAGTACGCCATGAACGTACTAACGAACGGAGTGTAACCAGTGAAGTGGCCACGCAGTGTCATGATGTGTTGACAAAATCTGAGTCTTTAAATCACCAGCTGTGTATTGTTGGCAGTTTCTGGTTGCTATTCACTGATCGGTTTATTTAATCCCTGTTATTTTCTGTGTTCCCTTTCCCCACCTGTTGTGCTGGTGTCACCGACAGGCCTCAACGTCAGCTGGTGCTCTGCGCCTAGGATCGAGAGAGCCGAGGCTGTCTTTGTCTCCGAGCCTCTCCACGTCTCCCGCACCTGCAGACTGCTTTGACCTGTCGGTCCCATTGATGTGGATCACGGTGGTGCAGCAGAGAAGCAGACGCCTCGGTCCATCCTGTCTGTTTCTGCCCCGTCCTATCGACCCACACCCGGACCGTAGACCGGGTAGCCCTCTCACCCAAACTCCTCCTAACTGTTACAATCCCACCAGCCTCCAGCACTCTAGCAGCTCATCCCACACTCCTGCCACTGAGTGAAAAGATTATTTGTCACATGTACACCGAAACGTCAGCGACCAACACAGGCTGGAGGCGGGCTGCCATGTTTCTGACGCAACGTAGAATGCCCACAACTCCGTAACCTTAACTGGTAGATCTTTGGATCGTGGGACAAAACCCACACGGTCATAGGAAGAATGTACCAACTCCTTACAGATTTGAACTCTGATCTTTCGATTACTGGCACTGTAAAACATTAGACTAACTGCTATCCATGTTTCCCCTCAGAGTCTCCTTAAATGGTGGAGCAGACTTGACAGGCCAGATAGCCTAAATCTTCTCCTCTGTCTTGTGGTCTAAATGAGGTTTCACCCTTGACCTATGACCTTCAGTGCCAGCCTCAGTGGAAGAAGCCTGCTTGCATTCACCCTATCCGTACCCCTCGTAGCATCTGATGTCAGTTTTGGAGCGATCCCAGTGCACGCTTCGCTGGGATTGTTCGGGTGTCCAGCTGGTGGACAGGAAATAAGGTTAAGTGTTTACCTCCTGTGCTGACACAAAAGTACCAAGACGGGGAAGGGTTGGCAGGGTTGAAATAATGGGCGGTATAAATAGGGTAAATGCAACCAGGTTACCCATAGCCCTCTATTTCTCTAAGCTCCATGTACCCGTCCAGGAGTCTCCTAAAAGACCCTATTGTATCCGCCTCCACCACCGTCACCGGCAGCCCATTCCACGCACTCACCACTCTCTGAGTAAAAAAAAACTTACCCCTAACACCTCCTCTGTGCCTACTTCCAAGCACCTTAAAACTGTGCCTTTTCGTCTTAGCCATTTCAGCCCTGGGAAAAAGCCTCTGTAATTAGTTTTGCTACAACAAGTGTATGGGACATTGGAAAAAAGTTGAATTTCCCCATGGGGATGAATAAAGTATCTATCTATCTATCTATCATCTATCTATCCACACGATCAATGCCTCTCATCATCTAGTACAGCTCTATCAGGTCACCTCTCATCCTCTGATGCTCCAAGGAGAAAAGGCCGAGTTCACTCAACCTATTCTCATAAGACATGCTCCCCAGTCCAGACAACATCCTTGTTAATCTCCTCTGCACCCTTTCTATGGCTTCCACATCCTTCCTGTAGTGAGGCGACCAGAACTGAGCACAGTACTCCAAGTGGGGTCTGACCAGGGTCCTATATAGCTGCAACATTACCTCTCGGCTATTAAACTCAATCCCACGGTTGATGAAGGTTAATCATGCCTCTCCACTTGCACCAGTCCATTTTCTCCCAAGGGGAGAGGTTTTGCAGTAGCTGGTTGTAAGATCTGGGGTTCGATTCCCACAGCCGTCTGTAAGTTTATATGTTCTCCTTGTAACCACTGGCTTTCCTTTGGGAGCTCCGATTTCCTCGTGTACAGGTTATGGTTAGTGAGCTGTGGGCATGCTACGTTGGTGCCAGATGTGTGGCTATACCCCCCGTCCACCGACAATACAATTCTTGCTGATTTGCTTTGCTGAAAATCTGGAACAGTGATTTAGTTGGTGCCATTACACTTTGCAGTACAGGGTTCAATTCCCGTGGCTGCCTGTAAGGAGTTTGCATGCTCTCCCACGTGGGGTCTCTGGTTTCCTCCCACACTCATTATAAATTGTCCTGTGATTGGGCTACGATTAAGACCATAAGATATAGGAGCAGAATGAGGCTATTTGGTCCATCGAGTCTGTTCTCATTTCATCATGACTGATCCATTTTCCTTCTTAGCCCCAATTTCCTGCCTTCTCCCCGTCTCCCTTCATGCCCTGACTAATCAAGAATCTATCAACTTCTGCCTTAAATATACCCAGTGATTGGCCTTCACAGCTGCCCGTGGTAACAAATTCACCACCATCTGGCTGAAGAAATGCCTTCTAATCTTCTTTCGAAGAGGACCTCTCTCTACTCTGAGGCTGTTAGATGCTCCCACCACAGGAAACGTCCTCCCCATATCCACTCTGTTAAGACGTTTTGCTATATTTAAATTAGATCACCCCTCACTCTCCTGAATTCCAGAATACAGACCCAGAGCCATCAAACGCTCTTCATATGACAAGCTGTTCAATCCTGGAATCCTTTTCATGAACCTCCTTTTAAACCCTCTCCAATTTTAGCACATCTTTTATAAGATAAGGGGCCCCGGAACTGCTCTCAATACTCCAAGTGGGGCCTCAGCAGTGCCTTGTAAAGCCTCAACATTACATCCTTGCTTTTGTATCCTAGTCTTCTCGAAATGGATGCTAACATTGCATTCGCCTTCCTTACTATCAACTCAGCCTGCAAATTAACCTTTAAAGTGGGGGATTGGTGGGCAGCACGGCTCGAAGGACTGATTCTGCACTGTACCTCTAAGCAAAATGCCGTTCTCACTGTATACTTGGATGTACAAATGATAAAACTCATCTTTCTTTATTTATGTACTCTACTGAGAGTAATTGACTGTGGCCAAGTAACCAACCCACCCACATGTGGGAGGAAACTGGGGCACCCAAGAGGAGAGCATGCCAAGGTCGGGGTCAAACCCATGTCCCTGAAATTGTGAGGCAGCAGCTCTTCTGGTTGTGTCACAGCGTTTGGAATATTGAGTCTCTGTCCCTTGTCCTACTAGAGCAGGGGTTCCCAACTCTTTATGCCATGGACCAATGCCGTTAAGCAAGGGGTCTGTGGACCCCAGGTAGGGAGCTCCTGTTCCAGACATCGTCTAACACAAAACACTGATTAGATTCTACTTTCAATTAGTGATCACCCATTTTAATTCTACTTCCCATTCCAATTCTGACATGTCAGCCCATGACCTGCTCTACTGAAGGGATGAGGCCATGCTCAGTTTGGAGAGCAACACTTGGCATTCCACATAGTTAGCCTCCAACCTGATGCTTATAATTGTTTTCTCTAACTTCTGGTAAATTTTTCACCCTCCCCCTTCTAACTTTTTCCATTTCCCCCATCTGGCTCCTCCCTTCAAAGTTCAAATTCAAAGTAAATGTTATCAAAATACACACGTGTGACCATTTACAACCCTGAGATCTGTTTTCTTACTCAGTAAGTCCAGGAAACACAATAGAATCAATGAAACACTTCATCCAACAGAATGCACAAACAGCCAAACTGCAAATGCAAAAGAGGAAATAAATAAATAAGCAATAAATATCAAGAACATGAGTGATTAGTCTTTGAAAGTGAGTCTGTGGGTTATGGGAACAGTTCAGTAATGGGGCAAGTGTAGTTATCCCCTTCAGTTCAAGAGCCTGATGGTTTTGGGGTAACAACTGTTCCTGAACCTGGTGGGGTGGGACCTGAGGCTCATTGTGGTGAGTGAAGTTATCCACACTGGTTCAGGAGCCTGATGGTTGAGGGGTAATAACTGTTCCTGAACCTGGTGGTGTGGGACCTGAGGCTCATTGTGGTGAGTGAAGTTATCCACACTGGTTCAGGAGCCTGATGGTTGTGGGGTAATAACTGTTCCTGAACCTGGTGGTGTGGGACCTGAGGCTCATTGTGGTGAGTGAAGTTATCCACACTGGTTCAGGAGCCTGACGGTTGTGGGGTAGTAACTGTTCCTGAACCTGGTGGTGTGGGACCTGAGGCTCATTGTGGTGAGTGAAGTTATCCACACTGGTTCAGGAGCCTGATGGTTGTGGGGTAGTAACTGTTCCTGAACCTGGTGGTGTGGGACCTGAGGCTCATTGTGGTGAGTGAAGTTATCCACACTGGTTCAGGAGCCTGATGGTTGTGGGGTAATAACTGTTCCTGAACCTGGTGGTGTGGGACCTGAGGCTCCTGTTCCACCTTTCTGCTGGCAGCTGAGAGAAGGGAGCATGGCCTGGGTGGTGGGGGTCCCTGATGGATGCTGCTTTCCTGCGCTAGCACTCCACGTAGATGCTCAGTGGTTCAATCTTGCTCCTTCTGTTCTGCTTACCTGCCGATCACCTCCCTCTGGTGCCCCTCCTCCTTCCACTTCTCCCACGGACCACTGTCCATTCCCATTGGATTCCTTCATCCTTTATCTCTTCCATCTATCACCTCCCAGCTTCTTGCTTCATCCCTCACCCCTCCACCCACCTCACCTGGTCTCGCCTGCCACCTTGTACTCGTCCCCCCGCCTCCACCCCAGCCGCCTTATTCTGGTTTCCTCCTCCTCTTTCCTTTCCAGTCCTGATGACGGACCTCAGCCCAAATTGTCAACGACTTGTTCCCCTCCATAGATGCTACCTGACTGCCGACTTCATCCAGCGTTTAGTGTGTGTTACTCTGATTGCATCTTGCTGGTCCTCAGTGACTTTCCTGACCTGTGGTCCACGGCCCCCCCCGGTTAGTAGTAGGGTCCATGGCATGAAGAAGGGTTGGAAATCCCTCCTCTGCAGACTGTCTCTCACCAGCTCCTCACTTCTTGATGAGTTAGTTAAAACTCTGCCCAGCCCTCCCCAGGTGTAGAGTTACCTGCAGACCTGCTTCTCTGAGCTCTAACACTCAGATATTTGACTGTTTACAGGTAATGCTGTCTTTTCTGTTGGACTTTATAATTTGTCAGCGTCTTGCAACTTGAGGAATATTCACTTGTGCAAAGGGAGAACAGCCTGGCCCCCATCTCCAAACCGTTTTAACGTTTGAGCAAAGAAATGCCATTTTTATACAGAAATTAGCTAGTTGGATACAGATACATTCAAAGGATTGAAAGTACATTTAGTATCGAAGTACAGTATGTTACAGAATACAACCCTGAGATCCGACCTCCCGCTGTCAGCCACAGAACAAAGAATGGGTTCCATGGCTTTAATAGAAAAGCATCAATGCCAGACTGTCTTCCCACAGAAACAAACTCTGCTAACGGCAACAAAAAGATTGAGTGAAAACACACAAATGATAGGATCCATATTCAGTTCAGCTCAATGTTCGCTATCTGCCCCAGTTCGAACCCCAGAAACGACATAATGTGAACCACAGTCCAATCCGCTCTTGCACTGACAGCAACAAGGGAGAGGGGTCACTTGAACTCGAGGACCTTCCTTGGGGAGCAGTGAGCGAGGGGGGAGGGAGGGAGAGGGAGACTGTCACGCAAGGACTCCTCCTCTGCAGCAGTGAGTGAGAGACGGCACTGAGCAGGCGGTTGCCTTGAGGTTTTCAGTCTTCACTGGCGCTTTAATCAGTGAGAAACGGCGTTGATCACAGGCCCGTGCCCCGTCTCCAAGCTCCTGGCCCCTGAGGCTGCTTGCCTCCCAGAGGCAGTAAAACGGCAGATCGCCCAATGGTCCCGGAAACACAGCGTCAAAATGCAGAGCACAGGCTCCAGTGGTACCAACGGAAAGGAAAAGATGTGAGGGGAGCAGTTACATAGACCATCTTGAGGGTGTTGCCCATGGTAACGTCATCACTGACACCACCAACTTCCTTACTTGTGTGATCAATCACCAATTTAGTAGATATTCCCCTAAGGGGTTCTCTATAGCTGTTAACAGCTAATAGGAGTGGGTGGCAGGGTGGAAAATCTGCAGGTCGCTGCCAAAGGAGGTTTGTGAGGCACTCCAACCCTCTGTTAGTCTGCAGGTCAGCCGAGGGCAAGATCTAATATCTGCTTAGCCCCCCCCCCCCCCCCAAATCAATCCCACGTGAAGCCATGAGGGAAGGTGGTGGAGGGTCATATGAGCTGGTCCTGGTTATGCGACCACTGACATCAGGCAGACAATCTCTGAAGAGTATTGATAATGGCTGGGGTCACCCGTCTTGTAAAGACTCTGCCCAGAAGAAGGCAATGGCAAACCACTTCTGTAGAAAAGTTTGGCAAGAACAATCATGGTCACGAAAGAGACCATGATCGCCTACATCATACAACGTGGCACATGATGATGATGATGACGAGAAGCCAATAGAAACTCCAGCTGAAAGGTCAATAATCTTTCAGAATTAGTATAGTGACTGACCGATATTAAATGTCTCCATGGTATCCTTGGTTTGCGTGCTTACCTTGTATCGATATGTCGAATGGCTTCATTGTACAAGTGGAAGCTATGCTCTTCGACGGTCTCCTTTGCCTGCGTCGACTCTTGCCATGGTGCATCACCCAGGCTTGGGTCACCAGTATTAGTTGTGCCTTACTGGGGGCAAGCTCATGAACTGATCTAGAACCATGGGAGCTGCCTCGGGCCCCGGAGGACCCTCGGGATGTGGAGCCCTGGAGCTTGAAAAGCTCCTGGAGAGGGTGCCGTAAAGCACGGACTGCAGTTGTTCCAAGGCAAGGGATGTTTCTGTGTTGGAACAGCACATCACATGCCTTCATGTTGTGTTGACCCTTAACCTACTCTAGCCCTTCTTTCCTACAGAGCCCTCCATTTTACTTTCATGCATGTGCCTCTCAGAGTCTCTTAACCATCCCAATGATCTGCCTCTACCACCATCCCTGGCAGTGTGTTCCACACACCTACCACTCTGTGTATAAAGAAACCCTGCCTATGACATTTCCCCCTCCATATTTTCCTCCAATGCCCCTCATATTAAAACAGAATAGAACATTATTGTCATTACTCAAGACAATAAGATTGTGGTGCTAGCCATTTCTGCCCTGGAAAAAAAGTCTGCAGCTGTCTGCTTGGTCACGGCCTTGCATGCGTACAGCCTGCTACGGTGCGGGCGTTTAGGTCGTCGATCTCTGTCCGTCCATACCATCTCGCTCAGATGTAGCAGGGTTCTTCACTGCTGTTTCTGTTGCTTTACCTGTCAAGGTGGTTAGGCCTGAGCTGGACCGCACCCCCCCCCCCCCCCCCCGAACATAGAGGACCAGTGGACCACCCTTAGTCTGGCCTCTGCCCTGTGACCTGTTCAGTATGGGTGACTGAAGCTCTTAATACAGCCAGCATAGCTGTCCAGGTAATTGAGGCTAGCGAGCCTCAAACCCTATGACAAGGTTGTAGTCCTCTTGGAGAAGGACAGCAGTGAGCAGGCAGAAAAGCCTGAGCTCGCTCAACCTCTCCTCATAAGCCACACTCTCTAATCCAGGTAGCATCCTGGTAAATCTCCTCTGCACCCTCTCTAATCCAGACAGCATCCTGGTAAATCTCCTCTGCACCCTCTCTAATCCAGACAGCATCCTGGTGAATCTCCTCTGCACCCTCTCTAATCCAGGCAGCATCCTGGTCAATCTCCTCTGCACCCTCTCTAATCCAGGCAGCATCCTGGTGAATCTCCTCTGCACCCTCTCTAATCCAGACAGCATCCTGGTGAATCTCCTCTGCACCCTCTCTAATCCAGGCAGCATCCTGGTCAATCTCCTCTGCACCCTCTCTAATCCAGGCAGCATCCTGGTGAATCTCCTCTGCACCCTCTCTAATCCAGACAGCATCCTGGTAAATCTCCTCTGCACCCTCTCTAATCCAGGCAGCATCCTGGTAAATCTCCTCTGCACCCTCTCTAATCCAGGCAGCATCCTGGTAAATCTCCTCTGCACCCTCTCTAATCCAGGCAGCATCCTGGTAAATCTCCTCTGCACCCTCTCTAATCCAGGCAGCATCCTGGTGAATCTCCTCTGCACCCTCTCTAATCCAGGCAGCATCCTGGTGAATCTCCTCTGCACCCTCTCTAATCCAGGCAGCATCCTGGTGAATCTCCTCTGCACCCTCTCTAATCCAGACAGCATCCTGGTCAATCTCCTCTGCACCCTCTCTAATCCAGACAGCATCCTGGTGAATCTCCTCTGCACCCTCTCTAATCCAGACAGCATCCTGGCGAATCTCCTCTGCACCCTCTCTAATCCAGGCATCATCCTGGTAAATCTCCTCTGCACCCTCTCTAAAGCTTCCACATCCTTCCTGTAGTGAGGCACCAGAACTGTCACGATATTTCAATGGAAATAAAAGGCTGATCTGCAGGTAAAGAATGAGAGGCGGCTTAATGGAGTTGTAAAGAACACTTTGGATAGGGGAGTTGTTCCCTACTCTTGTATTTTCTTATTCTGCGGTTGGGCCATTTGGTCCCTTGAATCCATGCCAGCTCGTGGGAACAATTCCTACACATACCAGCAACTTTCCTGCATCCTGGGATAATATACAGCAGTCAGTGTGGAAGCAAACCAGAGAGCCTGGGAGAATCCTGCACCCTCAGCCAAAGTCTGTCACAGACAGACAGTATGACAGGTCAAAATCACACTGCATCCCTTTTGCACTGTTGCCACTTTTTGTTTTTTAAAAAACTCCCTGTCAGCACCTTCGGGGGGTGGGGGGGAGGTTGCTGTTGTCTCTGAGTAACTGGACTTTGAAAACTTGCCTGCATTTGGTCTTCAATAATCGCACCTGATTTACTCAAGCACAAGGGGACAGACTGGC